>NC_053494.1:123300527-123403027 GCF_905171775.1 Rana temporaria | reverse complement strand
GAGAGAGAGAGAGGGGGTATACAGGGAGAGAGAGAGAGGGGTATACAGGGAGAGAGAGAGGGGTATACAGGGAGAGAGGTATACAGATTATATATATATAGAGAGAGAGAGGTATACATATATATATATATATATATATATATATATATATATATATATATATATATAGAGAGAGAGAGAGAGAGAGAGAGAGAGAGAGAGAGAGAGAGAGAGAGAGAGAGAGAGAGAGAGAGATTGAGGTATACAGGGAGAGAGAGAGAGGTATACAGGGAGCGAGAGAGAGAAAGGGGTATACAGGGAGAGAGAGAGGGGTATACAGGGAGAGGGAGAGAGGTATACAGGGAGAGAGAGGGGTATACAGGGAGATATATATATATATGTATATTTAGAGAGAGAGAGATTGAGGTATACAGCGAGAGAGAGGGGTATACAGGGAGATATATATATATATGTATAGAGAGAGATTGAGGTATACAGAGAGAGGTATAGAGATATATATATATATAATATAGAGAGAGAGAGATTGAGGTATACAGGGAGATATATAGAGAGAGATTGAGGTATACAGGGAGAGGTATATAGAGAGGATATAATATAAAAGAAGATGGAGGGAGAAACCTTCAGGATAATAACATGTGCTCCGCTCTGCACCTCCTATTCACTTCTATTCACTTCATGTTCCCGCCCCCTATTTCCTGTTTCCTGGTCACATGTTTCCTGTGACATCACAAGGTTAATCTGGAGGATGGGAACTAGCCGCTACCGTGGGGACAGGGGACGTTGTTGTGGTCTAGAAGGCTAAATAGCCGGAGAGTCCTGAAAGGACGGCTGTGGGGTGAGTGTGGGGCGGACGGGGTGTCGTGTCCTTCCCGGGCACAGTGTGGAGGGAGAGGCCGGGCTCTGTGTGTGGCCGGACGGGGAGAGAGAGGTGACTCTCGTGCCCTTGACAGCTCGGACTTCGCATAGAACAAGTAGGAGCGACTGAGGGACACTGAGCTTTGTGCTTCATACAGGGACACTATTATGATTATTATTAGTAGTATTAGTCCTTGTGAGGCCTGCTCTGTCCTCTACGTAGAATGTGTACACCTCTCATTACTGTATACATGCCCTACATACACAACTCCCCCCAATACAGGCCTGAAGGTACAAGCCCTTCTATCCTCATACTGGGGCTCATTCTCATGGCTGAAATCCGCTCTGTTTAGATCAGGGGTATTCAAACTATGGCCCTCCAGTTGTTCAGGAACTACAATTCCCATCATGCATAGTCATGTCTGTGAATGTCAGTGTGTTACAATGCCTCATGGGATGTGTAGTTCCACAATAGCTGGAGGGCCGTAGTTTGAGGATTCATGGTTTAGATGAACGGCGGTGTATAGTTTTGTACACGCCTAATCCCAGCACTGTAGTAATCAATGAGCCCCCCACACACAGAGCTGTATCTACGTACAAATATGTGTTTAAAGTGGTAGTGAACTACTGCAGAATAAAAAAAAAAACACCTGTAAAACAATGGCCTAATGTGCTAGTATGTATTGCATACTAGCGCATCATTAAATATTTACCTTTAGAATGAAGCCCTTCCATCGGCGTTCAGTGACCGCTGAGAGAGCTGACATCTTATCCCCCCCCATATTTCTTCTGAGTTCGTAGAGCCACAAAGATGTTACTCCCGCGCATGCGTGCCCTCGGTTCTGGCAAGACGCTCTGACGGTCCGGCACAGTGTGAGCGCATGCACCAGTGACGTCAGCGGCTGCATGCAGGGCGAATGTTCATTTAATTTTACCTCTAGGTAAGTCTTATAGGCTTACCTGTACGTAACAATAACAAAGCACGTTTTACTACCGCTTTAATCGGTTGCCGCCCGCTGCTTCAGGGCAGACGCGCTGCGCAAAATCATGTAGATGGACGTAATCCCAAGCTTCCAGGTAGTGGGTGCAAGAGCCCGCCACCGGCAGCTTATTCCCACTGTGATTCTATACATTATACAAAAAAATTGGACTAACTTTACAGTTTTAATTTTTTTTTATAAAGTCATTAAAGTGTATTTTTTCCTAAAAAAAAAAAAAAAAGTTTGAAAGACCACTGCGCAAATACAGTTTGACAAAAAATATTGCAACAACCGCCATTTAATTCTCTAGGGTCTCTTCTAAAGTGTTATATATATATATATATATATATATATATATATATATATATATATATATATATATATATATATATATATTTATTTGGGGGGTTCAAAGTAATTTTCTTTATTTCCACTTTTTACATTACAGAAGGTTAACTTATCCTTTAAACACAGCATAAATGCGGTATGAATGTATTGCAATGGGCCAATTTGTAATCGGCAATAATGCTAATGCAAGCCAAAAGCATGACATTCTTTTTAGACACAAATCCATCTCCTGCAAAAAATGATCAGACCTTATTAGAAATCTTTTTAAACCCAACTATTCTGTTTTCTTTTAGCACAATGATTCGACTGCCTGCAATTCAAAGGGCTCTAGCAAACGCTGCCCAAGTCACTAAAAATAATGGTAAGTGTGTATCATTTTCTTTTTTCTTATTCTACAGTATGTACACAACAACATACGTGTTTTTGTTACTCTGTTTATTAAACTGTTAACAGTACAGAGGAGAAACACAGGTACAGAAGATATCTTGTTGTGTACATAGACAATAGTGGTTATTTACTAAAGCTGGAGAGTTAAAGCGGGAGTTCACCCCCAAATCAACTTTCTGACATTAGTTCTAGCATACTGCTAACATCTGCAGTATGCTGTTTTTTTTTTTTTCCCCGCTACTTATCGTTTTATGAGCCCTTGTTATCTGGCTCCGATCGGGGAATCCTGCGGGGAGTAGGCGTTCCTAAGCGAAGAGGAGTTGATTGACGGGCTGCTAAAGCGCGTCACGGCTTCCGAAAATACCCGAAATGACACTCGGGTGTTTACGGTGCTAAACGGCGCCTGCGCCTGCTGTGTAGAGCTGACTGGGCAGGCGCCGTAAACACCCGAGTGTCACTCTCGGGTATTTTCGGAAGCCGTGACGCGCTTTAGCTGACCGTCAATCAACTCCTCTTCGCTTAGGAACGCCTATACCCGGAAGCGATCCCCGCTCGGAGCCGGATAACAAGGGCTCATAAAACGATGAGTAAAAAAAAAAAAAACCCCAGCATACTGCAGATGTTAGCAGTATGCTGGAACTAATGTCAGAAAGTTGATTTGGGGGTGAACTCCCGCTTTAACAATCTGGTGCAACTCTGAATAGACTTCCAGGTTTTAAGGCCAAAGTGGAACTTCCGCTAATCTTATCCCACTGCGCCCCCCCCAGGTGTCCTTTCCCTCAAGAGGGCTGGCGCTGCTGTCAATCACATCCAGTGGAGGGGCGGGGTCGAGTGATACATTGAACGGCTTTGGCCGCTCGCTGTATCACGGGAGCACACCCGCAAGGACTACACACAATGCAAGCTCTCGCATGACTATGGTCAGTACTTGCAGGGAGGACCAGAGACAGCCGCCAAGGGACCCCAGAAGACATGGATCGGGGCCACTCTGTGCAAAACGAACTGCACAGTGGAGGCAAGTATAGCATGTTTTTTTTTTTTTTCAACAATTTTTTTTTTTTTTACCTTTTATTAACCCTTTAAGGGTTGCATCCTTTACTGCATTTCCCCGAAAACAAGCCCAGGTCTTTTAATTTTGGCAACAAAATGCACAGTAGGGCTTATTTTCGGGGTAGTTCTTGCCATGTAATGTGCTGTCTTCTATCCCTGCTTGACAGGAATCCCCAGTGTGAACTGAGTTAAAATGCTTGTAAAATCCTATAATCCACTCTATTACAGTAGTATATAATGTACAATGTGTGTGTTTTTGTAATATAATTGTGAAAATCTTTGTTATAGTGCCGCTCTGCTCTTTTGTGACCTTCCGGAGCTCTCTTTCCCGCGATTATATTACAGAAACGCACACATTGTACATTATATACTACTGTTATCGAGTGGACTATAGGATTTTACAAGCATTTTTTAAACAAGGGCTTACATTACAGACCTCCTGGGAAAATAACGCCAGGTCTTTTTTTTGGGGGAAAACGCGGTTAGGGCTGGGGAAAAAAATAGTTTTGAATCGAGTTGGGAGGTCAAATCGATTCAGATTTTGACCAAATAGATTTTTTTTTTTCCATAGGACTGGCGCTCTGCAGACTATCCCGAAGCCGCGGTCTCTCCCAAAGAATCCTGCTCGCCGCGATCATGGTATAAGGCCGCGGCTTCGGCCTAGTCAGCGGTGTTCTGCCTCGCTGCTTTTTCCTCAGGATCGTGGCGAGGCCGTGGCCTTTTCCCAGGATCTGCGAGCTGCGGGCAGAATTTTTTTATGGCGAGGCTTTGGCATAGTCCGCTGCCTTTTCCCAGGATTGCGGCGAACTAGGCCGAAGCCGCGGCCTCGCCTAAAAACCCCAGCTCCTTAGGACCGGCGCGGTATCCATCAGAAAAAAAAAACATTTGAATCGTGAATCAAGGTGTGTGTTTTTTTTTAATGGCAGATTTTTTTTGGGGGCCAAAATCACCCAGCTCTAAACACTGTCTATTCCTCCTACATTCATAAATTGTATTTCTTTTTTATTATATATTGCCAGCATTGCCCCATGTTAATTGCTTGTCTTCCTATGTATTGCAGTACGAACTACCACCACAGCTGCAAGTAACCTGTTGGAGGTGTTTGTGGATGGCAAGCCTATAATGGTTGAGCCTGGCACCACTGTGCTGCAGGTAATATGGTTGTTTTAGTTCTCTAGTAACTTTTATATTTTAGGCTGGGTTCACACTTATGCGAATTGGATGCGCGTCTAGACTCTATGGAGCTAGTTCACTCATCTGTGCAATTGGCACTGGAGCCACTGCCAAGGAGTCCTGTGCTTCTATTGGTTTAGTTTCGGGTCTGAATTCAGCACAACATTTTGGCTGAAATCAGACCTGAAACAGTGAATGGAGGCGCACCGGACTCCTGCTGTGAACCCAGCCTTAAAATATTTCATTGTTAAAAATTATGTAACATTTTTTTTATTAAAAAAATATTAAAGCAGAGGTAAACTTTTAGAGATTAGACCCAAATGCTCCCTACCCTCCAATCATTGATATACAGTCCTGATCAAAAGTTTAAGACCACTTGAAAAATGGCAAAAAATCATATTTTACATTGTTGGATCTTAACAAGGTTCCAAGTAGAGCTTCAACATGCAACAAGAAGAAATGAGAGTGAGACAAAACATTTTTTGAGCATTCAATTAATTGAAAATAACGAATAAACTGAAACAGGCTGTTTTTCAGCTGATCAAAAGTTTAGGACCACACCTCCAAAAAAAACTAAACCCCCCCCCCCCCCCCCCCCCAAAACAGAAATCCAACTTCCAAACATGAACTCGGTAATGAGTAGCTCCGCCGTTATTGTTGATCACTTCAACAATTAGTTTCGGCATGCTTGATGCAAGCGTTTCCATGAGGTGAGTGGGAACATTTCTCCAAGTGGTGAAGACAGCCGCACAAAGGCCATCTACTGTTTGGAATTGTTGTCCATTTTTGTAAACTTCCCTTGCCGTCCATCCCCATTGGATTTAGATCAGGGGAACACGCAGGATGGGCCAAAAGAGTGATGTTCTCCTGGAAGAAGTCCCTTGTCCTGCGGGCATTGTGTACTGTAGCGTTGTCCTGTTGAAAAACCCAGTCGTTGCCACACAGACGAGGGCCCTCAGTCATGAGGAATGCTCACTGCAACATCTGGACATAGCCAGCGGCCATTTGACGCCCCTGCACTTCCTAAAGCTCCATTGTTCCACTGAAGGAAAAAGCACCCCAGACCATTATGGCGCCCCCTCCACTGTGGCGCGTAGAAAATATCTCAGGTGGGATCTGCTTGTCATGCCAGTAACGTTGGAAACCATCAGGACCATCAAGGTTGCATTTTTTTCTCATGAGAGAATAACACTTTCTTTGAATGTCCCATGTTTGGTGCTCTCTTGCAAAGTCCAAACGAGCAGTTCTGTGGTGTTCAAGGAGACAAGGTTTTTGAAGACGTGTTTTGTTTTTGAAGCCCTTCAGACTCAGATGCTGTCTGATGCAGTCAGCACCAGTAAGGGCCTTAATTTGGGTTGAGGATCGTCCAGTGTCTTGATGAGAGACCCTGCTTATGCCGTTCAGCAACCCGACCATGTTCAAAAAGGGAGAGTTTTTTGCCTTTGCCATCACAACGTGTGACTACCTGACAGAAAATGACAATGAATCCACATCTTTGCACAGATTTGGCCTTTTAAAGGCATGTGGTCCTAAACTTTTGATCAGCTGAAAAACAGCCTGTTTCAGTTTATTCGTTATTTTCAATTAATTGAATGCTCAAAAAATGTTTTGTCTCACTCTCATTTCTTCTTGTTGCATGTTGAAGCTCTACTTGGAACCTTGTTAAGATTCAACAATGTAAAATATGATTTTTTGCCATTTTTCAAGTAGTCTTAAACTTTTGATCAGGACTGTATAATCACAGGCCTTAGATGGGGCATGTGTGGACCTCTGCAACTCTGCACAAGCACACAGGCTAGGTGGAGATGTAAAATGCTACCGGAAGAGTGGGTAACAGAGCACTGCATGAAGAATTGATGTGGGTTTTATGTTTGTTTTTTGTTTTTTAGTGAGGGTGCCTCGGCTATTTGGGCTGCTATATGTAAACTTTTATTACCACATAAATTGTTGCACCAAATTATCCACAAACAAAATAATTATAGAATAAGGGACCCCTGTCAGTTTTTTTGCCATCTGTATCGCATTGGAGAGATTTTTATTTAAATCCTGTCCCATAACAAAAACAGGAAGTGAGTTGAAATCCCTCCAAGATGTGGGATCCCTGGTTGTCCTCCAGGTCACAAAAACAGATGTACCCATTGAAAGATATCCCCACTATTCCTGCATTTTTTAATTGTACTTAATTTTTTTTTAACTGATCTAATATCTGCTTTACGGTTTCATTTTCCATCTTGTACAAAATATGTGGTTCCCGGTAGGAGTAGAGCTGGGAGTTTTATAATGGTGAGCACTCACGGCATGTGTACCCAAGGGATCTGAAAGGCCTCTTGCACGCTGCAGCTTGAAAAAGAGCTTGGTACACTTTTTTTTTTTTTTTTTTTTTACTGAGCTAAAATACACCTCATTCATTGTAATATACCTATGCACACAGGCGCGTAAACAAGTGCAGTGTATTCCTTAGTAAAATAAAATGGAAAAATATGCATTTTTGGTCAGTAAATTACTCCTATATACGCACAAATGCGCATAAGTGCATGCAAATATGCACGATTTGCGGACAAATGTGCGCTAATGGACATTATTTATAATCTGCAGAAGACCGTGAGAATAAGTTTGCGTGAAAATGCGTGAAAATACACGCAAATACATAAAAAGAAAAAAAGAGTCTGAAAAAGTAGATCCAAACAAGCCCAAACAGGAGTGTCATGTGCAAGAGGCCTTAGTCTGTAAATTTGATGCCCATCTAGTGTTCACCTATATCTATAATATTACCACTAAGGCCTCTTGCACACTGCAGCTTGAAAATACTCAGTACAGCTTATTTTTTTACTGAGCTAAAATACAGCCCATTAATTGTAATATGCCTATGCACACAGGTCTGTAAACAAGCGCTGTGTGTTCTCCATTAAATCAGTAATTTACACCCCATGCGCAAACTCCGCACAGATTTGTCCATTGACATTGTCAATGCGAGAGCAAGCTTCCGCACATGCGCACAAAATTGCGCGAACCCATATGCTCGGAAATGCATAAAAAAAAAGTCTGAAAATGTAGATGCTCAAACAGGAGTATCGTGTGCAAGAAGCTTAATATTACCTGCATGGCCTACTTTTTTTAGTATCTGGCTAATAAGACATTTTACATATTTTAAATTTAACATTTTAAAATGCATTTCTCGTATAGCAATGCATTTATAATGGTTTATTTTTCTTGTTTTTAGGCATGTGAAAAAGTGGGTGTACAGATACCTCGCTTTTGCTACCATGAACGCTTGTCAGTGGCTGGTAACTGTCGCATGTGTCTGGTGGAAATTGAGAAAGCACCCAAGGTCTGTATCTCTATACCTTCAATGTAACTGATGTGCAAAATGTAAAGTTGTGTCTGCTTTATCCAACAGGTGATGGGTAGCCTTAAAGTAGATGTAAACCCACTCTCATCCTTTCTAAACTGCTGCTGTAGTGGTTATCTATAAGAATTTAATTTATATCTCCTGCATGTATCCTTACCTGTCAAATGTCTCCCCTCTGTCTGTTATGAGCCCCAAAAACGTCAGATTTTGTGGGCGGGTCTGTTGTCCAGGGCTCGTGGGTGGAGTCGTGATGTCAATAGACTCCTCGCCCACCTCTACACTCCCCTTGGCCAGGCATTGATATTTCTTACACTGAACTTCTACTGGACTTGTGGATTATGCCCCATGATCACTAACATCCAGTCTAAACCCAGGAAAGTCACCACATCACTTCAGTATGCCCAATCGTGCTGAGGTGTGGAGCAGCCAATCCTGGGAGAGCTGGAGAAGAAAGGAGAAGGGGATCTGAAGTACACAGAATGTCTCTCACATTCCTGCATGAGATGTGTAAATCACCTGTCACTCACAGCAAGGGAGAGAAATGACATCTATCCCCTGTGTGTCAGTTTTTATCTCACTGAAAAAAGATACGAGGATTGCTCAGAGCTGGATTAACTCTTTGTGGCAAGACTGGGCACAGATGACATGAAATCCTATACTGTACAAGGTGCAAGTCTTAATTAAACATAAAAAATCAAGTTTACATCCACTTTAAAGGGTTTTGTTGGTAGTATACGTAAGCTCTTGCTATATCTGTACGGAAGATTGTACGAACATTCTCTTTAGAAATTCTTAGAACTTTTTCTTGCCATTATTGAGCAAACTAATTTTAGTTTTTTTATTCTAAATGTAATTGCAAATTCATTACAATATGTATTTTTTTTTTTTTTATTCCAAATGAAAACCATATTTGCTGTTTAGAATTTTGTTTGAGACATTTTTCAAACTGCTCCTTTAAATGTTTTCTTCACTACGATTGAAAATGAATGCCGATTTTAACCTCATTAACCATCAGAAAGTTGAACGTTCGATAAACGAAAAATGTTGTACAACATTCTAATAGTGTATGACCAACTTAACACATAATGGAAGTGTATATCTGTTTTGCATATATTTTATATTCTTCATTATGGTTAAGACTAAAAGATATAAAACATGTTTTTTTTTTTTTTTGGAAAGTACGCGTAAAATATTGCATATAAATAGTTATTTTAATTGCAAGGTATAATTTGGCTTTACAGTTACCTCTTAAGACTGTCATTAATGACTTGAGGTATTTGGATGTATCTGGTCCATCCAGGATGTCAAGTGGTTTCAACCAGCTCACAGCAGCAATAGCAGCCACAATCTTGACTTGACTTGCACAATGCTTGCCAAATGAAGCTGGATATTAACCAAACTCAATATGTTAAGCTGAAACCTATCCCCCTCCTCCTTGCTGTGTTCGAGCTCCTGTGAGAGAGAACAGGCAAACTATTTCTTCTATACACTTTGTAAGCAATGCATAAAATAGTATAAATTTAAGAAAACATTGTACATTATTACTTTTTTGTCTTCATAGCCTGTAGCTGCTTGTGCTATGCCAGTCATGAAAGGCTGGAACATACTCACTAACTCTGAAAAGAGCAGGAAAGCCAGGTATGTAAACTTCCAAATGCAAGATCTACTTTTGGTGCAATTCATGACCGTTATCGTCAAATTCTGTATTTTATGTTGTAAAAAAGCAAAGCTGAATTCCGGGTAAAAAAAACAGCATACAGATTAAATACACCGTGTGCAGAATTATTAGGCAAGTGAGTATTTTGACCAAGTCATAATTGTTATGCATATTGTCCAACTCCAAGCTGTGTAAACCTGAACACTTATTGGATTTAAGCATATCAGGTGATGTGTAATGAGGGAGGGTGTGGCCTAAGGAGATCAACACCCTATATCAAGGTGTGCATTATTATTAGGCAGCTTCTTTTCCTGAAAAGTAAAACATTTTTAAAAGTCTTTTCAGAGGGATGCAGCACTCTTGAAATTGCTAAGATATTGGGTGTGATCACATAACCATCAAACGTTTTATTGCAAATGGTCAACAGGGTCGCAAGAAACGGGGGGAAAAAAAAGACATACATTAACTGCCAAATATTTAAAAAGAATACAGGAACCAGTTGTCGTCCAGTGCTGTCATATTCCAGAACGGCAACCTACCTGAAGTGCCTAGAAGTACAAGATGGCCAGTGCTCAGAGACATGGCCAAGGTTAGGAAGGCCCGAAACCCGACCACCACTGAACAAGACGTATAAGTTCAAACGTCAAGACTGGGCCAAGAAATATCTAAAGACACATTTTCTAGGGTTTTATTGACTGACGAGATGAGATGACAGTGACTCTTGATGGACAAGATGGATGGGCCTGTGGCTTGATCAGTAACCTGCATAGAGCTCCAGTTTGACTCAGACACCAGCAAGGTGGAGGTGGGGTACTGATATGGGCTGGTATTAAAGATGAGCTGGTTGGACCTTTTTTGGGTGAAGATAGACTCGATATCAACTCCAAACTTACTGCCAGTTTTTAGACGACACTTTCTTCAAGCAGTGGTACAAGAAAAAAGTTATTTTTTTCAAGAAGACCATGATATTTATTTATGCAGGACAATGGTCCATCACATTCATCGAAATGGCTAGCCAGTAAAGGCCTTAAAGATGAAAGAATATTTACATGGCCCCCTTCCTTGCATGACCTAAACCCTATTGGGAACTTGTGGACTTTTCTTAAAAGGGAGATTTACTGTGAAGGATAACGGTACACCAGACTTATCCAAAGTCCAGCCCGCGTTCCGGCCCCCCTGGTAATTTGGATACATATAACTTTTGTGGACCCCCAGGGCCATAAAAGAAGTATACTGAGCACTGGCTCGGTAGGGACAGGACGAGTGCCATCAGATTACATACAGGAGAATCTCCTGTTTACTCGGCGGCATCTGTAATAGGAAGTCCTGTCTCCTGTGCTGCCATTGTACGACTGTTCTGTCTATCATAGGAGGCAGGACTTTGTATTAAAGAGGCCGCCGAGTAAACAGGAAATTCTCCTGTAGGTAATGTGTTGACGCTCGTCCCGCCCCCTCCCTATCCCCTCCGAGGCTGCAGATGGGCATCAATCAGGCTGCACTGATGGCACATGGGAAGCTGCACTGATGGCACATGGGAGGCTGCACTGATGGGTACTGACCCTTGTTTCGCTTCACCGTGTTTTTTTTTTTTTTTTTTTTTTTTTAAATGTCCTTTTTTTTTCTTGAAACTTCCCTTCTTTAAAAACTTGTCTAGTGTTTTTTGTTTTGTTTTTCCAGATTCCGATAAGCCCCCTGCCCGCAGACCCTGGCAACCAACGGCTAGGGTTGTCGGGTAGAGGCCCTGTCCTCATCAACATGGGGACATGGTGCTTTGGGGTGGGGGGCCGCAGGGTGCCCCCTGCCCCAAAGCACTCACCCCCCCCATGTTGAGGAAATGTGGCCTGGTACGGTTCAGGGGGAGGGCGTGCTTGCTCGTCCCCACCCCCTTTCCTGACCGGCCAGGCTGTGTGCTCGGATAAGGGTCTGGTGTGGATTTTGGGGGGACCCCTACACCGTTTTTCCGGCGTATAGGTTCCCCTTTAAATCTGTACCAGACCCAAGGGCCTGGTATGCTCCTGGAGCGGGAACCCATGCTGTTTTTTTATTTAAAATTTGGCGTGGAGTTCACCCTCAAGTTTCATATCAAACACAGTGCCTTGTATTGGCAGGGATCCAAGTCGGATCCCCGTTCATTGAAAGTCAGACGTATGTCGGCTTCAAGTCGCAGGGCAAAGTCGGATCCAAAGTAATACTAGTGTCGTGTCGCACCAGTGTGAACCCGTCCTTAAGCACACTTAGGCACCTTTCACATGGGGCAGTGGAGGTGCGGTGACGGTATAGCGGTGCGGTTTTAACCCCCGCTAGCGGCCGAAAAAGGGTTAATACCGCCCCGCAATGCGCCTCTGTAGAGGCGCATTGCGGGCGGTATTACCGTGGTTTCCCATTGATTTTAATGGGAAGGAGCGGTAAACACCCCGCTCCTATACTGCTCCAAAGATGCGACTAACAGGACTTTTGGAGCGGTCCTGCTAGCGCACCGCTTTAGTGTGAAAGCCTTTGGGCTTTCACATTGAAGCCTGCAGGGCACGATTTTTTCAGATGGTATAGCAGCGCTATTTTTAGCTCTGAACTGCCTGAAAAACGTGTCAGTGTAAAAGGGGTCTTAAGGCCTGTACACACGATCAGATATTCTGGCAACAATTGTGTGATGGACGTGTTTTGTCGGATAATCCGACCGTCTGTATGCTCCATCGAACAATTGTTGTCGGAATTTCCAACAACAAATGTTGGCTGTGCATGCTCTCAAATTTTCCAACAACAAATGTATTCCGTCGGATTATCCGATCATGTGTACACAAATCCGTCTGACTAAAATTCAAAGTACAAACACGCATGCTCCGAACCAATGCTAACCAGCGGACAACATTGGCAGAAGTTGCCCAAAGGGTGGCGCTAAAGAGCTGAAAAACCACATAGTTTCGTGTATGTTGACTGAAAAAGTTCTTCCGTCTGTATGGAGAACAAGTTCGCGGCCTGCGCCCTTCGGACAAAAATCCTCGGATTTGTCCGATGGAAATCCGATCGTGTGTAAACCATCAAATCTGGCCCTCTTTGAAAAAAGTTTGGACATCCCTGTGGAGTTCACATTCCTGAACAATGTCTGGGAGGCTTTGCTAAACAAAAAGTTGATTGCCAACAGATTAAGGCTGCATTCACACCTGAGCGTAGGGCGTTCGGTCGTTTTTTCGGGCGTTTTTTTTTGTGCGTATTCATGCTTATTTGCGCGTTTGCATACAGCGTCGTGCGACGTTTTTGTACTTCGGCGTTTCTTATTTTAGCCAATAGGAACAATTATCTTTTCATCACTTGTTGCTATGTTGGTAGATTTTTTTTAATCTTCTGCATGGGCGACAAGTTCTATTGATTAAAGCGACGAAACGCCCATAGCAAACGCCCGTTGTCGCGCGATACGCTCAATACGCGCGTTTCCCATTACTTTCTATGGGGGAAAAAAAACGCTCAAACGCCGAATCGCGCGACAAAAAAAGGTCCGGGACTTGTTTGAGCTTCGCACGACAGGCGTTTGGGCGTTCAGGTGTGAACAGTCACCATAGGGAATAATGTTAATTCTCCCCTCTGGCGTTTGTGAGCAGTGCGCTTCAGGCGTAAAAACGCCTAGGTGTGAATGGGGCCTTAGAAACTGACAGGCTCCATGAATGGAAGCCTTTTTATCTGAATTAGGTACTTGTATAGCATCGTCAATTTACATATTTATTATACACTCCCATCAGTTCCTGGCCTCAAGGAGCTTACAATCGAAGGTCGCAAACTCTCATTCATACAACCACATACTAGGGCCATTTTATACATACACATACTAGGGCCAATTCAGGCAGGAGCCAATTACCCTACCAGCAAGTCTTTGGATACTGTTTAAAAAAAAAAGGGTGGCTATATTGGTCACTGATGACTTTTTTTTTTTTTAAGTTTTTTTTTTTTTTTTTTTTGGTTGTTTGTTTTTATTATTCTTTCTTGTATATATGAAAATAAACAAGTGAGATGAGAACATTTTTTGTTTTTTTTTTTGTTTTTGTTTTTCATTTAGTTGCATAATAATTCTGCACACTAATTGTTGCCCAATAATTGTGCACACATAGATATTCTCCTAGGAAAGCCAAACCCTCTTGTGTATGTTCTTAAATATTCAGGTTTGAGGTTTATTAACAGTTTGGATTGACCGAAAGCTCTGTAGTTATCAAATAATTAAAGTGGATGTAAACGCACTCTCATCCTTTCTAAACTACTGCTATGGTGCTGATCTATAAGGATATATATGCCTCCTGCATGTATCCTCACCTGTCAAATGTCTCCCCTGAAAAACTGCAGATTCTGTGGGTGGATCTGTTGTCTGGAGCTCTGTGGGTGGAGTTGTGATGTTAGTAGACTCCCCACCCTCCTCTACACTCCCCTTGTCAACATGAATTTTTTCCTATGTATTTCTTACACTGAATTCTGCTATGATCACTAACATCCAATCAAAATCCAGAAAAGTAACCACATGACTTCAGAAAAGGAGTGGGGGTGGGAATTAGTTGAATCTAGTGCATGAGATATGTAAATAACCTGTCACTCACAGCAAGGGGGCGGAACGGACTAAGGTTTTTCTCTGCAAGTCCGTTTTATTTCACTGAACAATAAGAGGATTGCTCATAGCTGGATTAACTCTGTGTGGCAAGACTGGGCACAGATGATAGGAAATCTTATATTGTACATTGTGACATCAAAATAAATAAATAAGTGTTTACATCCACTTTAAATAAAACATCAAAAATATGACTTGCCTAATAAATGTGCATACAGTGTACACAACTGGTTTAGGGGTATTCATGGGTCTTGCAGGGGTGGATGATCAAAAACGTCAGTGTTTGTTATTGTGAATGTTTCAGTGATGCCCAGTCCCATCTTTTTCAAGACACTACAACATGGAATTGATTAACTATATATTTATATATCGTAGGGTAGCTGCCAAATGGCTTGTATTTTGGGCCGTCAAATTTTGGGACATACACAGCCCTGTCTCACAGTATCGCCAGTTGGACGAGACAACTTTTTCTTTGTTACAGTTTTGGGCTGTCTGTCTATCCTACTGATTAGACAGTGTACAAAGCAGCAGCAGACTTATGTTTGATCTGTTCTGTTAATTCTGCCTTCTACCTCTATCAGCATGTTCCTTGTCAGTGCATCAAATGGGGACTCTGGTAAGTATTTAGGGGGTAAGGGGGCAATATTTTTTTTTTCTTTACTGCTGATGCAGTTTTATGTCTTTTTAAAGTCTGTCTGGAGTCCAACTTTCAATACATTTAACTTAAAGTAAATATTTCTTACATTTGCTGGCAAAGCTAACAATGACTTACTAGTATGTAAATTGAACTTAAATTATTTTCTTTATTTTGGTTAATGAATTAGGGAAGGAGTAATGGAGTTCTTGCTGGCAAACCACCCTTTAGACTGTCCCATTTGTGATCAAGGAGGGGAGTGTGATCTGCAGGTAAATTTAAGTGCGTAAGTGAAAATTAACTTTACAGCATCCTCAGGGACAGACATAGGGCCATATTCTGAGTAAAGTTACGATGGAGTATCTCAGGATACATCGTATCTCTCTTTTTTGGCCAGTGTATCTATGCGATTGATTCTTAGAATCATTTTCGCATAGATACACTGAAGATCCGACATGTGTAAGTCACTTACACTGTCAGATCTTAAATGTAATTACTCCGCCGGCCGCTAGGTGGCGTTTACGTTCAGGTCTCATTTGTTTATGCAAATGAGCCTGATACGCCGATTCCCGAACGAATTTGCGTCGCGTTACCGTCGTTTGCGTAAGCGTAAACTTACCCCTGCTATATGAGGGGTAAGTTTACGCAAGTCCCACGTAGGCCATGTTAAGTATGGCGTCGGGTCTGCGACGTGTTTTCCCGTCGGGTACGAGTTTTACTAAGTCGTTCTTGAATACGACTTTACGTCATTGACGTTTTACGCCGAGAACTGGAGCATGCGCACTGGGCTATTTTAAGCCTGGCGCATGCGCAGTTCGTTAGAATCGGGGGCACGCTTAATTTAAATACAAGCCGCCCCCTTGGATATACGCGTGGATACGCCGGGCCATTTACACTCCGCCGCCCCAAACTACGGAGCAAGTGTTTGGGGAATACAGCACTTGCTCCTGTAGGTTGGGGCGGCGGAGTGTAAATGGCTTACGCGCCACCCGCCTAGAATCTTATGGAATATGGCCCATAGGCTGTAGACTGGACTTTTTGCTGTGCTGTACTGAAGTTTTTGCAAGTTCATGGTGTACTGATGTCACTATAGGAATTGTCAGGTTGTACAATGACTGCAGCTATCTGGAAACATTGATGAAAGGATTTAAAGTTTACCTTTTATAACATGTTGCATGTTACTCCCGTATTCGGGGTATAACATGTAACCTGTTCAGGCTGCAGCTGCCCCCACTGAGCACTTTTACCCCCTTCCTGCCCAGGTCAATTTTCAGCTTTCTGTGCTGTCGCACTTTGACAATAGTGCAACACTGTCCCCGTAAATATTTTTTTTCTCTTTTTATTTATTTTCAAAAAAGTATAACTGTCTTTCTTTTTCTAACATTTAATCACCACTGGGTCTTTATTTTTTGCTAAACGAAGACAAAAAAAAAAAAAAATTCTTAGCTTCTGTTATAAAATGTTTCAAATAAGTGATTTTTCTTCTTCACCAATATGTGCAGATGATGGGGCACTGATTGGCAGTGTTGGAGCTGCACTGATGATCAGTGCCCTGATTATTTGTGTTGCCTGTCAAGACTGTCAGTTACTGGCTCTTCTCTCGCTGTAACAGCGTGTGAGAAAAGAAATGCTGATAAACGACGTGTCTAAAGCGTGTTTAGACAATGATCATGTGGTAAAGGGCCACTGTGATTGGCCCTTTACCCCGATCAGCTGTGTCTGAAGTGATCACAGCATGTTGCAATGGGTGCACCACCAGTCCGGGTCAATTATTCAGAGTTTGTGAATGGGAGAACTACAAGTACCGTCATCCTTTTGTGGCTGTTGACTTGTAGTTCTCATTAAACACCAGCGTGCTGTTGAGTTCTATAATGCTTCCTGTCATTGTGTAACTGCTGAGCAGACAGCTTACACTTACAGTCTGCAAGAGCCCTGCATTGCACCCGCAATCTGCTGATTGCGGGTGCAATGGTTTACAGGCTCCCAATAATAAATGCATAAATAAATGCAAATTTTTTTTTTTTTACCTGCAGAAAGATGTGCGTTTATTTTTTAAGGTGAACGTATAATTTAACTTTGGGTATCATTTCTAGTTAGTCAGTTCTAAAGCTGGTCCTAATTTGGTCTAGGCCTAATTTGGTTGCTCTGGAGTCTACTACACTTTGCTATTTGTCCAGTCTTTAAAAATGAAAGCCTTAGGGCCAGTTCACACCATAGTCCAGATGCGTTCCAGATGCTTTTGTGATGCATTTTTTTTTTTTTGCGTTGCTGTTTTGGATGCAGTCTGGTACCTTAAATAAGGACATTTGTGTTTCAGTACATTTTTGGTGCATTTTACAGTATTCCAGTACAGTCTAGTGCAGGAAAAATGCAGCATGTTCTATTTATTTATTTTTCCTGGAACTGCAAGCCTTGGCGTGAACTATGCGATTAAAAAAATATAACCCAAATGCCATGGCAAAAAAAAAAAAACACATGTGTTTTGATGCAGAAAACAAACACACTGGGCTGCATGTGGTGTGAACTGGCCCTTAAAAAAGATTCAGCCAGGTTTCCAAAAATTAAAAGTAATAAAATCAAATGTAGCTGCTGAAAAAATAAACATTCGCCTATCCAGGGATCCAGCACCGCCCAGGTCAGTTTTTTGCAGTTCTTCAGGTCCCAGTCGCTGGAATGTTAGCTGTGCGAACCCGACTGTGACCCCTTGCTCTTTCACAGCCGTCTTCCCACTGCATATGTGTTGTGCTGCACCTTGTGAGTGGCCTCCTGGGACCTGTGACAAGTTTCAAACGGTTGCGAGCGTGGGGGGCAAACTTGTGCTTCGATCGCCTAGGCATGGGACCAAGTGACTGTCAAAACTAGATACCCAGGCCCCCCCCCCCCCCCCCCCCCCCCCCCCCCCCCCCCCACAAAAAATGAGTTAAAAAAAGTAATATTTCGTATATGAGAGGGGTGGAGGAGGAAAAGCAGAACTTCCCTATTTGTGTGAAGTTCGGCTTTAAGTGTAATTTAGGACTTGTGTTTATGGGTGCGTTTGATATCCGTTTTGAGAAACTTTTGATACCAATTGCAGTTCATTCACATATACAGGCAAAGTCTGGACAACTAACACTTTTATATGCATAGGTGATCTGCCGCTAAATAGTTAATGTTTTTTCTTTGTAGTTTGCAGGTTTATCTGTTCAGGGCTATAATGAGTTATTAAAGGGGAGGTTCACCCTAAAAACTACTTTTTTTTTATTATTACACTGGCCCCCCACATTACAATACGATTAAGGCTATTATTTTTTTTTTGATGCTGTACATACCTTTGTACAGCATATTCACCCGTGGCTTCCGGCTTGCGAGTCCCGCGGGAGTGGGCGTTCCTAACATGTCTGTGATTGACGTTTTGACCAAAAACGAGCTCCCCCCCGTCGCGTAAGCCGCATCACGATTGGCGAAAGGAGCCGAACGGCGATGCGCATGCGCAGTATAGCGCCGACTCGCCGTTCGGCTCCTTTCGCCAACCGTGACGCGGCTTAGGCTCGTTTTTGGTCAAAACGTCAATCACAGACATGTTAGGAACGTCCACTCCCGCGGGACTCGCAACCCGGAAGCCACGGGTGAATATGCTGTACAAAGGTATGTACAGCATCAAAAAAAAACTAATAGCCTTAATCGTATTGTAATGTGGGGGGCCAGTGTAATAAAAAAAAGTAGTTTTTAGGGTGAACCACCCCTTTAAAGTGTTAGCATTTAGGTAATACATTCTCTCTCTTAGGAGAAATACTTGCTAGTTTAAAAGGAAACTGTATTTATTTGTTTTCCTGATTACACAGCCCCCTGCGTATAACACGCAGGCACAGTTTACCCTCTATTTTCAGGGTAAAAAAGTGAGTGTTATACGCCAATAAATACAGTATTTATTTGTTCTACTAGCATATTGAACAAAAAATGTACTTGATTCCCCCCATCCACACATTCAAGATGGATTGGGGAATCCTCCCTGCTGTGCATCTGTATTTTGACAGCAGAGAGACTTCCCCACTGTCAGAACATACTGATCGGTGCTGCCAGCTATAGCCAGCGGTTCTAATCAAACGGAGAAAATCCAGCAGGCTGTATGTACAGAAGTCGATTATGTAGCACAGTTAAACAGAAAGCAAATATGGCTGCCCTTGTGCACAAAGAGGAAATATAATTGTTTTCTTGTCTCTTAAATCCTACAGGATCAATCAATGATGTTTGGAAGTGACAGGAGCAGGTTTACAGAGGGAAAACGTGCTGTGGAGGACAAGAATATCGGACCATTGGTCAAAACCATAATGACACGTTGCATTCAGTGTACCCGATGCATTAGGTAAGTATTTCTAAATACATTGTATGCCAAATTCATATAATTAAAGATTTGCATGTTCTTGGAGTCAGTGATCTGGGTCAACCTCTGACACATTTCTTGAGGACTGTCTGGTGAATTCCCTGTATTGTAAAGCCTGATACACACAATGAGATTAACAGACGAACGATCATCTGATGGACCGTTTTCATCAGACCAACCGATCGTGTGTGGGCCCCATCAGTTTTTTTCCCATGAAAAAACGTAGAACCTGTTTTAAAATTATCTAATGGTTAAAAAAAAACGATTAGGAAAAAAACGATCGTCTGTGGGGAAATCCATTGGTTAAAAATCAACGCATGCTCAGAATCAAGTCGACGCATGCTCGGAAGCATTGAACTGCATTTTTCTCAGCACGTCGTTGTGTAAACGTCATCGCGTTCTGACACGATCGTTTTTTTGACTGATGGTGTGTAGGCAAGACTGATGAAGGTCAGCTTCAAGGGATATCTGATGAAAAAATCCATCAGACCGTTTTCATCGGATGAACCGATCCTATGGAGCAGGGGTCCTCAAACTACGGCCCGCGGGACACATGCGGCCTGCGGAGGACTTTAAACCGGCCCGCCCGTCCCTGACAGGCAATGCCGGCCGGTTACACCGCAATCCCGCTGTGTCACGGAGATCTCCATGACACAGCGCCGTTAACAGTTTGGGCGCGCTGTGATAAATGTCCTGCCCTCCTCCTCCTAGAAGACTAGCTTGTGTGATAGAGCCAGTGTGCTGTCTGTTACACAAGCTTGTCTAGGAGGGCGGGACATTTATCAGCGCTCCAGAACTGTTACAGTGGGGGAGCATACAGCCAGACCGACTGTGACACAGCACAGTAAGGAGGCTTACAATGGGGGGGGGGGGGCTGGCTTGTAATGATGGATGATGAGCTGGTGGTGGTTGAGGGATGGGGAGCTGGTGGTGGTTGAGGGATGATGGATGAGGGATGGGGAGCTGGTGGTGGTTGAGGGATGATGGATGAGGGATGGGGAGCTGGTGGTGGTTGAGGGATGATGGATGAGGGATGGGGAGCTGGTGGTGGTTGAGGGATGAGGGATGGGGAGCTGGTGGTGGTTGAGGGATGGGGAGCTGGTGGTGGTTGAGGGATGGGGAGCTGGTGGTGGTTGATGGATGAGGGATGGGGAGCTGGTGGTGGTTGATGGATGGGGAGCTGGTGGTGGTTGAGGGATGATGATGATGATGAGGGATGATGATGATGATGATGAGGGATGATTGCAGTGTTCTTGATCGGCTTGCAATTAATGATTGTGAGGGGGGGTTGCAATGAGGGGCTTACAATGATGATGGCGAGGGGGGCTTGCAATGAGGGGGTGAAGGTGGGGGGGCTTGCAATGATCATGATCGGTTTGCAATTAATGATTGTGAGGGGGGGCTTATAATGATGAAGGGGGAGGGTTGCAATGATCGGGAGTGGCTTGAAATGATGGCTTGAAATGAATTTTTATAGTCCGGCCCTCTAACGGTCTGAGGGACAGTGAACCGGCCCCCTGTTTAAAAAGTTTGAGGACCCCTGCTATGGAGGATTGGGGCTACTCTGTGTGCAGGGCAGGAAAGTATGACAGGTTTGTTAAAAAAAAAGAAAAGAAAATTACAATCACTTTAACTCATATTTTTCATTAGGAAATTTCACTAAAGTTAACTTTATTGCACAAAAGCACCATCACCCAAATTTTTTGGTATAATGTAAAAGACAAAGTTGTATTGAGCAAATGGATATCAGACATGTCAAGCCTTAAAATTGCGTGCGCCTGTGAAACGGCAATAAACTTTGACACCCAAACTTGTCCATAGGCAATGCTTTAAAAGTCTTTTTACAGGTCATCAATTTAGAGTTAATGGTCCTAGAGTGATGGTCCTAGAACTGTTGCTTTCACTTTGGTTTGTGTATGTGGTGATACCTAATATGTTTAGCACATTTGTTTTCATACAAAGGCATGCGTGTTTATGGAGACGGAGCTTTAAAAATATGTTTTTTGGATTTATTTTTTATTTTTAGTGGTTTAAATTTTTTCTACATCATTGCAATTGCATAAGGGGCGGACGGGGGGAGGCAGGACTTTACCACATAAATTTTAAAATAAAACCGTTGCTGCACTAAACATAGACCAAAATAATCAATCGTTTGTTCCACCAATCAAGTGATTTCTCAACAAATAATATCCTGTACTTGTTTGCAACAGTATAACCAAACAGTACAAACTAATCAGAATTCTCTTGAATAGCAGTGCTCCCAATTAAAGTGGTTGTAAACCCCAGTCAAGTACATATATCTGTAGTGTTTACTTGTCTATCTCCAAAGCTCTAGGTATCATTTCTCTCTGGTGCTTTGTTCCTCTGTTATCAGCATGAGTCAATTCTGAGAAGCTTTCTCAACACATGAGATAAAATTTGTTACAGAGAGGGAGACAAGCACACAGCTGGTCTATTCAGAATATAGCTCTGCATTTTCCTTGATTCCTCTGCCTATGAGGGGGGCGGGGGGTTGTCTCTTTTCCTCCAATTAGCTCTTGCACAGTGTACAACTCCTCCAATGTACTCACAGATGCAGAAGGGTTTTATCACAATTGTACTCTTTTGAGTGGTTGTAGAGAAGAGAATACTGCAGATAAATAAGTAAAACCTTTGTAGGAGGATTTTTTTCATCTCTGGCTATTCACTTCACTGGGTATATGAGAGGGTTTACAACCACTTTAAGTGTTTTTGTGTTACTATTAGTTGGACTTGTGGTTTAGGAGGTAAGTTGTAAATGAAACCAAGTGCACTGGCATAGTTTTTATTTTCTGAAGATTCCCCAGTCTGAAGAGTGCTGTGAGAAAGTAAATGTTTTTTTCTACTACGATATGTAAAAGAAAGACTGCGCCAGTAATTCAAATTTTGTCAGATATAGACTTGTAGATTCCATCACTGTCAAGTGCTGACATTCGTTTTTTTTATTAGGAGGTAAATGTATAAAAATTATAATTATGGGGAAAAATAAGTGAGAACCCTTAGGCCCCTTTCACACTACCAGGACTTCAAAGTCATGCGATTTTTTGCGGCCACGATTTTGACGCGATTTAAAGGAGACTTGAGGTGTATGAGCCTGAACTTGCATCAAAGTCTGACCAAAGTAGTGGTAATATTATGGTAGTTCAAAGATCAAGTTTAATGTTTTCAGGTGCCACAGAGGGCTGCAGACCTCGGGAGTCTCTTTGTCACCCAGTTGTGCTGTTGCATTGAACGCTGTGATAGGAAATCCTATTCCTCCTTCACTCTTTAAAAATGCAAATGTTAAATAAAGAATTTTGAAAAAAAAAAAAAAGCAAATGTTAACATATTTATTAACGAGCTCTGTGCATTTAAAGTTCTGATTTATCCAGGTTTTCATTTATTTTTGCTGCAAAAAGCAACTGTTTGATAAAAAATACTGTTATAACTTTAACTTTCATGAACTGCTCACAACTGCACAGGTTGTCTAAAATAAGATGTATGTGTATATAAAAGATTTACAGTATATTTGCTAGGTGTAAAAAAAGCACACGATTAGTTTCTGAGGTTAATCTAATTTTAGATCACTGTTAAATAAAAATAATAGGTATTCTTTTTGGCCTTCGTTAGGCCCCTTTCACATTGAGGAGTTTTTCAGGCGGTACAGCGCTAAAAATAGCGCTGCTATCCCGCCTGAAAAACTCAGCATCTTTGGAGCGGTGAGAGGAGCGGCATGTATACCGCTCCTTCACCGCTCCTTCCCATTGAAAACAATGGGAAACCGCGGCAATACCGCCCGCAATGCGCCTCTATAGAGGCGCATTGCGGGCGGTATTAACCCTTTATCGGCCGCTAGCGGGGGTTAATACCGCACCACTAGCGGCCGAATCCCACGGCAATCCCGGCAGTATAGCGCCGCTATTTTTATACCGCCACCGCAGCTCCTGCCTCAGTCTGAAAGGGGCCTAAGGGTTTTTATTCACGTTTTTGATTCCTGTGGGGGGAAAATGAGATATACATTGTGATAATGTGCTTTTCAGTTGCTTTTCAGTTGTTTCTAGAATTAAGAAAAGTGCACAAACCATGTTTTCTTTTTTTTTAATATTAGGTTTGCTAGTGAAGTTGCTGGTGTCGATGATTTGGGAACAACTGGCAGAGGAAATGAAATGCAAGTTGGCACATATATAGAGAAAATGTTCATGTCTGAGCTGTCCGGGAACGTAATAGATCTGTGTCCTGTGGGTGCATTAACCTCCAAACCTTACGCATTTACTTCTCGACCCTGGGAAACTCGGTATGTGCTTCAGACACATCGCTGGTGTAAAAATTTGACTGTGCACACAAAATGTACATTTCTGTTTTAATTTGTCCATACCAGTTAAGGGGCTAGGATCATGAAGTGTGTAGCTTTCTGTACGTTACAGTTGGGTCCATATATATTTACAATTTTCATACTTTTGGCCCTGTATGCCACCAGAATAAAATTTAAAATGAAACAATCCAAATGAATTTGAAGTGCAGACTTTCAGCTTTAATTTAAGGGGTGGAACATAAAGATCAAGTACAAATTTTAGGAACTGCAACCATTTCTATACACTGTCCTTCAAATATAATTGGACAAATGAATATAATCATAAATAAAATGTTCATTTATAGTATTTTGTAGAGAATCCATTACTTGCAATGACTGCCTTAAGTCTGGAACCCATGGACATTACCAAAGACTGGGTTTCCTCCTTTCTGGTGCATTTCCAGGCTCTAACTGCAGCTGTCTTCAGTTTTTTTTTTGTTTGTGGGTCTTTCTGCCTTTTAGTTTTGCCTTCAGCAAGTGAAATGCATGCTCAATTGGGTTGAGATCAGGTGATTGGCTCGGCCATTGCAGAATATTCCACTTTTTTCCTTCAAAAGCTCCTGGGTTGCTTTTGCAGTGTGTTTTTGATCATTGTCCATCTATACTGTGAAGCACCATCCAAAAAACTTTGCTGCATTTGGCTGAATCTGGGCTGACAGTATATCTCTAAACACTGCAGAATTCATCTGGCTGCTTCTGTTGCATCTTCAATAAACAACAATGACCTAGTGCCACTGGAAGCCATGCATGCCCATGCCATTACCCTTCCTCCACCATGTTTTACAGATGATGTGTGCTTTGGATCATGAGCTGTTCCAAGCCTTCTCCCCACTGTTTTCTTCCCGTCATTCAAAAATGTTTTTCCAGAACTGGTCTGGCTTTTTTAGATATTTTTGGGCAAATCTGGTTTTCCTATTCTTCAGGCTTATGAATGGTTTGCACCTTGTGGTGAACCCTCTGTATTTGCTCTTGTGAAGTCTTCTCTCGATTGTTGACAATGACACGCGCACCTTCTGGAGAGTGTCCTTTACTTGTCTAGATGTTGTGAATGGGTTTTTCTTCATCATAGAGGATCCTACGATCATCCACCACGGTTGTCTTCCGTGGACATCCAGGTCTTTTTATGTTGCTGAGCTCCCAATGTTGCTGCTATCTCTCTAATCTATTTATTTAGTTTTTGAAGCCTTACAATTGCCTGTTTCACTTGCATGGACATCTGCTTTGAACGCATGATGTAGGTTCACAGTAGTAGACTAGATTCCAAATGCAAATACCACACATAGAATCAACTCAAGACCTTTTACTTGCTTAATTTGTGGAGTAGCCCACACCTGGCTTTGAAACGGCGTTTGATTCAATTGTCCGATTTACTTTTGGTACCTTGAAAAAGGGGACTGGCTATTCTTAAAAGCTGTAATTCCTAAACCTTTCCTCCAATTTGGATGTACATACCCTCAAATTAAACCTGACAGTGTGCACTTTCAACTATACACATTATATAACATTGGCTTGAATATGTTTTAGTAAATACCTGAAAAAATTTAATCTGTGCCTGTGTCCATATATATATATATGGACCTAACTGTATTTTGACATGAATGACTCTCAAAAACTCTTTGTAGTTTTCAGATCTTTAACAGGGATAAGGGCAAACATGCCTATGACTTTCTATGTGTTGCTACAGAAGTTGACTGGAGAACTGAATGGAGACGAATCACTTATGGTATCCATTACTCAATCTTCTAGTCTCTTCTGTAATGATATCTAAAGCTCATAAACCATGACTTCTTGGGTCAACTGTTAACCAAGGAGATTTTAAAGAGGTTCCAAGTTCTAGATATTTTTTTTATTTTTTTTTACATTTATTGCATTCATTCATTAAGGTAAAAAATACCCCTGTATTTGTATTGTATCCCCTCTGTATCCAGCACTGTGCCAGTCTCTGATGGCTCTTTTCTCCATTTCCAAGGTTCGCAGGTGTTGAATGACATTGTGACGTTGCTTCTGTGTTTTACATATAGACTGGAACAAAGCCGATGCTTCGTTGCAGTCTGTCTCTAGCCGCCAAAAGTAGCGGCTCCTCCAAGATGTCAATTGAGCAGCATTGGTTGTTTTCTCTGGAATGCCGACCACCTGCTCTAAAAACGGTACCGGGATGATGCCTGCAGCTGCGGGCATCATCCCAGTAATCGATTTTCCCGGTCACATGCATCGATGCCACCCGAATCGCGATGCGGCTAGCTATGGGGGACATGCAAAGAAGGGACACGCAAAGAAGGGCAGGGAACTCCATAAGAGGAGGTTCAGGGCCGTTCTGTGTAAAACCATTGCACAGAGCAGGCAAGTATAACATGATTGTTATTTTAGGGGAAAAAAAGTTATTGCAACTATTTTTATGCGTGTTTGTGTGTTTCTGTGAAATAATCTGTTTTACATTGTGTTTATATACAGGAAGACAGAATCTGTTGATGTTCTTGATGCCCTTGGTAGTAATATTGTGGTTAGTACAAGAGGAGGAGAGGTGATGAGAATCTTGCCCAGAATGAATGAAGATGTAAATGAGGAATGGATCTCAGACAAGACCAGGTACAACCGCTCTCATATGTCTACTTTTATTCCTCGGCTGAATTTCAAAATGTATTTGCCCAGTTTTGCTAATCATTTTGAAAACGGCTGATATTCTATGAAATGCTATAAGCATCTGTTCTAGTATATTGGACCCATTTTCTAAACATTGACAATTTTATGCTTAATGTTGAAATAGATTTGCTTATGATGGGCTCAAACGTCAGAGACTGACACAGCCAATGATCCGAGATGAAAAGGGTTATTTAGTTCATGCTTCCTGGGAAGACGTACTCACGCGGGTGGCTGGTGTGGTAAGGATTTTCTTTTTTCTGTTTAAGATCTTCAGCCCTAAAGTACTTGGGGACTAACTTTCATTTTGAAGCAGCAAAATTCTTGCATGTCAAGTGAACTGATGGTGTTTATTGCCTAAAATCTCATTTTTTTTCTAGCAACTATAGAGGTTAAAGGGGGTTGTAAAGGTTTTGATTTTTTTTTTTTTTAATAACAAACATGTCATACTTGCCTCCACTGTGCAGTTCATTTTGCACAGCATGGCCCCGATCCTGCTGTTCTGGGGTCCCATGGCAGCTGTCTCCTCCCCGCTAAAGCTAACCTCCCTCTGTGAAGCTATTTCCAGAGGAGGTTAGCTTGCGGGCACACTCCCATGTCATACAGTTGGCTTCCATAGATGCAGAGTGTATGACTCGGTCCCGCCCCCGGCGGTTGCATCACTGAATGTGATTGACAGCAGCAGGAGCCAATGGCCATCAATCTATCCAATCAATGACCAGACTCCTTGGAGAAGAGGATGCTGGGGACGCGCACAGCAGGTGAACGGGCTCAGGTAAGTAAAACAGGGGGGGGGGCCCATGACAGCAAGGTGTTTTCACCTTAATGCATAGGATGCATTAAGGTGAAAAAACATGAACCTTTACAACCCTTTTAAACTATTCGGTCTTTAGTTACTTGGTAAAGACTTTGATTCCTTTTAAAATGTAGGCACCACATTGAACTTACACCAATCCAGTGGTACTATGCCAGTCATTAGTGTCCCTAAAAATTTGAAATACCAAGGCTCAACTAGTTTAGGACACATGGAAGTATGCCATCTAGCTGTTCACCTTTATTCTGTCCAAATATTTTTGGACCATATCAATTTTTAGCCACAGTGGTTAATTTGGGGCCATATCTTCCCAGTTATGGACATGAGATCCCCCATTGTGTTATATTCTTTGTAACTTTTAAATGATGATGGTGTTCCTTCATTTTTTTTATATATAATTCTTTTTTTTTTTTTTTTAAATGCTCTTTCCTTACCATCTTTTGAAAGATCCTTTCGATAAATGTCAGCCTGTTAGTGCAGGGGACATGTTCATTGTAGGAATCTTGTCTCCTGCTTAACATCCTGCAGTTTTGGGCCATTTGGCTGTCTCAGCAATGGCAACGGACCTGTTTTGCAGGTGGGGGACGCCTGATGTGGACCTGTCTTACAGAGTTGACAGCAAAATGTATCTCCACTTGCAGAGATCGTTTACTGGAAGCAGCGGATGCTCTGGTAGCTCTTTAGGATCAGGGCATCCTGATCTGTGCCTTTACCCTCTGAAACGTCTTTCTTGTCTACAACTCCGATTTCAAAAAAGTTGGGAAGCTGTAAAATCGACATTAAAACAAAATGCATTGACTAGCAAATCTCATAAACCCATATCTTATTCACAATGGAAAACATATTGAATCCAGATTGCTCCACATGTAAATGGTGAGGAGGGAGGGGTTCTCGGTGGTGTAGTACCGAATGGTCAGTTTTAATAAAACACCACGCACAAATCTTCAAAAATTGTACTCACAAAATAACTTTAAAAACAAGCAGTAAGTCACAGCAAACAAAGCGTCCCCAATTTCCTCAACCGGTGAGACAATGGTCACGGCGGACCCACGATCAGCTAGATGTATTCTCACCACTCAAACACCCTGTATGGAATCTCTATTTCCTGGTTCAGCTTAGTGCGTCACACGTCTAAACGTCTCACGTTGGTTCAGATGCTCACTGTGTAACCACTGTGTAGGCTGACCATTCGGTATTGCACTGTTGTGCACCCCTCTTTTTTCATTGTTGGTGTGTGGGGCAGTCTGGATTTCACTGTTTGGAACAAGTTGCCTGTTGAATCTATTTGAGAGGTCTTGTTCATGCCTTCATGCAAAAGCATGTGAGTGTTAGGCATATCGTTCTGGTGAGTGTTTAATTAGATAGGTGAAAGATTCACTGAACACTTTTGGTGTGGTGGAAGACTTAAAGATTCAAGGAATATATATCACTTATGAACTTTATGTTTGTTTCACTTGTGACACATTTTTTAAAGGGTTCTTTTATTTCATTTATCCTTGATAGCTTCAAAAAATGTATGTGAATATTATCTTTGATTTATTTATTTATTTATTGATTTATAGTATTCACATACATTTTTGAAGCTATTTATTTATCTCTGTATTTGAGAGCGTTGTACACCTATTTTATTTATGCGCTGCTTAGTATTTTTGACACTGGATTTGTTTTAGTAGTCATTCTATTTATTCACATTATTCACTATATTTTAAGCGGCAGCTATTGTTCCTAGTTTTGTTCCAGCCAGCGCAACAGTGGGAAATCAAAAGGGCAGGTTTACCTTGATTATTATCTATTTACAGATTGAAATTTCTGATGAACTTGCAGAATTTCATTCTATCTATCAACTAACTTCTGTACAACCAGCGTGTCTTTTTTTTTTTTTTTTGTCAATCGCTGCTGGCTGCTTTAGCTGCCGGCAGTGTTCACTGTATTCTGATGGCTGGAAAACGTTCACCTCAGAGCACACATCGATACACTGCTCTTATTGAAGCTTGGTAAATCAAATGCCAGGCTTCCCTAGCATTACACCTGTGTGTCTGTGACCAAGTCTGGGCACAGGCCAGCACAGACTCCTGAAAACACAGGAGGGTGATCAGTAAGAGGATAGCTGGAATATCCCTACCACTCTTGAATCTGCGCCACTGCAGCACCAGGCCCACAATGCCCTCAATCTGGCCATGGGGGTCGGTGCACCGGCGTGTGCCTGCGAGTGCTTTTCTCACTACCCGCAGTTGACACAGGAGGAGCCTGCAGCCTGGGGAATCTGGTGGTCATGCCCAGGGAGACAGCAGGACCTGCATGTCTAGCCTGCTGCGATAACTATGACTCTGCTTGTTTGGCTTGCCCAGTGGACCCAGAGAAGGTCCAGACTCTACAGGTAGCGCTTAGTGTGGCGGCAGTGACAGCACAGCCGTTAGTCTTCATCTTCCTGCTAACTCTTTGGTCTGTGCACTGGGTGTGTGGAATCATGCAGAGCACAGAGAGTGACTGCGTCACACTGTGGGCAATGTGGAGCGGTGTCTATTTCTCTCTCTGTGCGGGCAATGTGGTGCAGATGGATTGAGCTGATTCAGTGTTTAATAGGCCACTTGACTGGACTTGCCCCCCAGGCCTAAGGCTGTCAGCCCTCCCCTGGTGGGAGTGGTGGATTGCTGTTGTCCTGTGAAGGAGAACTAAGGCCCCATGTACACTGGGCACATTTAGCAGCTAAACGCCAGAGCCCCATCCACTGGCGCTAAACACCCAGTGTACATGGGGCCTTAGATAGGGCTGATAACACTATTTAGGATTTCATTACAGCAGTGATACTGGCTTGTAAGCTCACAGTAGGGTCTCACTGGATTTCTGGTAGGATCATCAGACTATGTTATGTGCCTGCAGCTGGAAGTTGGCGGCTCATTGAATTTCTGAAAAGATCACTGGGCATGTTTCTGTACTTGCAGTATTTGTTAATGGTAAAAAAATGTACATGTGTTGTATAGTTGTACTGAATATACTATAATATCACATACTAACAATATCAACAGTTTATCTGAAATAGAAGCAGGTTTAATTATTTTCCTGGTCTGCTCATTTTTACAAAAATGTATCCCAAAACAAAGATTTTGTATAAGGCACACCCCTTGATGAATTCAAGAACCTGCAAATTTATAAGATTATAAGCTAGTTACAAATACAGATTTGCAGCTATTAAGCACAGCTTGTGGCATCATTCAATAATATTCTCTATTCCAGTGGTGGCGGGCCTTGGCGCATCGGGTGTTTTGGGGCTGCATTTCCCATGATGCTCAACTGCACTGTAGAGTGCATGGGCGTCGTTGGAGATGTGGTTCTGGGGCATCTGGGGTGCCAAGGTTCACCACCACTGCTCTATTCAGTCAAAAATACACCTGAAAATGTTATAATAATGGATGAAATGCAAACAAACCTGAAGGCACTCGAGGCCCACTGATGATGGCAATGCCTTCAAAGGTAAGGTTGCCAGGACCTGAAACTGAAAATACTCGCTATCCAATACCTATTATTAAGGGTTGGGAGTTCCATATCCAGGCTACAGTGTCACCTACAGATATATATAGTCTTGATGGCGACCAAGCATAGCCAGCACCGTATTCTGAAATAAAAATGTTCATGTTACTAGGTGCAAGAGAATAGTGACCACTACACCCAAATAAGTAGAAACAGTGTACTTTTTTACATTAATATTTCACTTACTGTGGATAATACATCTGACATTCCAGGAAGTGCTTAGGACGCAAAGATTTCTTGACCATTTAGGCAGGTGCAGTCTACTTTATCCACTGCAGGTGGCACTCTTCCGCAGCGGTACTGCAGTTGGAGAGGAAGCCAAGAGAAACACAGTTCTTCTATGGTTTCCTGGGTCACTAAGGAAGCATCCAATTCAATTTTGCCCATGAGATGTTGGCAGCCATATTGGTTCAGGCAGAACCTATTTAAGGCCCTGGCTCTCAGGTTTGGCACTCATTTTCAAGTTGGTAGAATAGGGACAGGTGCCCCGCCTGGTAGGGACAGTAAGTACTCTTTGTAGAGAAAAGTTCTTGATGAGGAGGAAAACAGTAGGCCTCGACACTTCTCTGGACACCTCTCTGATGGGCATGAGACGGCCAGGCCATGTTCTTTTTCTTTCTACAGACACTGACTTCTGCTCTCTCTACATTCTGTTGGAGCTGTGAATGCTCCCATTAGGGCTGCCTAACCATCGGGTTATTTGTGAGCTCTTTCAGCATTTATTTCAATAAAATGTATTCCATTGCACAGGAAAAAAAAAAAAAAAAAACAATAGAAAACATATTGAAGGTTTAAATGGAGAAAATTTACCATTTCAAGAGGACGTACAACATAATTTTGAAATTGATGGCAGCAACACATCTCAAAAAAAGTTGGGACAGAGCCATGTTTACCACAGCACAGCATTCCCATTTCTATGCAACTACTCTAAACATTTGGGAACTAAGAAGACCAGTTGCTAGAGTTTTGAGAGAGGAATGGTGTCCCATTGTTGCCCAGTATATGATTCTAACAGTCCGGGGTCTTCTACTTTCTTATGTAGCTCCTCTTGTTCATACCCCTGTGACTCTGTGGGATCTAAATCTGGTTCTCCACTGCAGAAACCATTGTTTGAATCAATTAGAGGATTTTCTCTAGCTACCCTCACCCACAAGGTGGTATTCTTTTGTAGCTATCACCTTTGCTAGGTGAGTTTCTGATGTGGCTGCCTTGTTCTCCAAGCAAATTTTGTCTGGTTTTGCATAGGGACCATATGGGGTTGAGACCCAGAACTTTTGTGTTTTTGCCCAAGTCAGTTTCTGCCTTTTACCTCAACCAGGGCGTTGCTCTTCCATTCCTCTGTCTGACTCCAGTTCATCAAAAGAGAATTTCCCTCTCTTGTTTTGGATGTGCTTTGGGCTGTGAGTCTGTCTGCCTTTTTTCTTCTTTCAGAAAGACTGATTCCCTTTTCATCATCCTAGGTGTTCATTTTTAGGGTGCATCATCCAAGCTTATGGTCTAGAGGTTTAGGGTCTACCTGTTGTCAACTGCTGAGTAGAAAGGGTTATCCTGGGCTGGCATACAGTTGGGTGTGGGTTCGTTTTTATTTTTTTTTGGCCAGCATCCAATCCTCCTGTAGGTGGCAGTATAACCCAAAAATGAAAGTGAATTTCCGGTATCCCTCAATGGACTTAAAGGGAAAAAATGAATGGTGGGCTTCTCTCCTTATCAGTTTCCCTTAGGGTCTGTTCAAACTAAGACTTACAGTATATTTGTTGGTTGAGAAACATTGCCGTGTGTTGCATTAACCACCTTATTAAAAATAAAAGGCACCACCATGCATGCATCATGTAATGCACTGGTGTGGACACACTCTTAAGTTACTTTCTGATCGAGCCTGGGTATGCCCAAAAGGCTCTGTATTGTATTGTGTTTGTTTATTTCTTTTTACCTTAAAAATTACAATAAAAACAACTTAAAAAAAAAAAAAGTTTTTTTTTTTCTATATCATGAGTCAAATTTCTATGTTATATTACTTTTATTTTTTATCTTAAAAATTCTTTAACTTCCTCTGTATTATCAGTTATTCATGATTTAAATTTTACAGAGAACAATGCGTTACATAGGAATAATAGTATCATGTTTATCTTTTTTTAACATGAATGTCTTTTCCATGCAACTCATTTATTGTACCCTAACTTTTTTTTTTTTTCTTAGTTGCAAAGTGTCAAGGGAAAAGATGTTGCAGCTGTTGCTGGAGGTTTGGCGGATGCAGAGGCACTTATTGCACTTAAAGATTTGCTTAATCAGCTAAATTCTGATACTCTGTGCACTGAGGAAATCTTCCCCAATTACGGAGCTGGGTAACATTATAACATAATATTTTTAATTTACAAAACCTATACAGGCATACCCCACTTTAAGTACACTCACTTTACATACACTCGCGAGTAAGGACATACCCCTGAGTGTATGTAAAGTGCCTTACAAGTACTGTACAGACATTTTACAGCCGCAGTTGAAGGAGCTGAAGCTTCAAGAGCATAGCCCGCCCTGTTCCTGTGTGCCCCTGACACCCCCACTACAGCCCCTGAGACCTCAACTACAGCTTCTGACCCCCTACTACACCCTAGAAGTGAAAAAAGGTATTGTTTCACTTTAAGTACATTTTCGTTTTACATACATGCTCTGGTCCCATTGTGTACTTAAAAGTGGGGTATGCCTGTATATTGACTGATCTTTCGTAGTTGTGCATCCTATAAAACTGACATTGATACTGATAATTGTTGTGTCCATGATCTGAACAGTTGATGGTTTTTGATGCCGTCAAAATCATTCCATTAAAGCGGTAGTAAACTCCATTTTTCTTTTACCTACAGGTGTGTATATATAAAATTGCACAAATGTGTTCCCATCAAAATAAAACAAATTGAAATGAAAATAAAATACCTTTGTGATAGCTGCACTCACAGTATATCCACATAAACTACAGTATATAAAACCAATAAATCTACAATTGTGTTGCACTATCAATATAAAGTACCTAAAGTCGTCATAATCATCCAATCGTGAAAATAGTCTGTATATATCAAAAAAACATATGTGCAAATAGAGGTGTAACTGAAAAAATAAATGGTCCAATCCATCAATCCCATGGGGATGTTGTGATGAGGTACAGCCAGATCTCCATCTTGGTGTCATAGTAGCTTGTAAGTGGCTTATGAGTGGGGTGTGCACTTTTAGGTGTGAAGAATTCTTTACTCACATTGGAGCATGGGATCCAGATGTCATGTGTGGTGTGTGTGTGTGTGTTTTTTTTTATATATATATATATATATATATATATCACTTTCTTTTTAATTGACTGTATTGTTCTATTTATTAACTTTTTCAGTTACACTGCAACACAGTTGTAGATGTATAGGCTTATAATAAAGCTTGCCTGTAGGTTAAATGAATATCTCCTTAACGTACAACATTTAGTAGATATTCTTGTGAGCAGCAGCCGGTGACGTCCCCAGCGCATGTGCTCTGAAGGAATCTGTGTAGTTTCTTCAGAGCTCTATGTCGCGTCCATGACTCCTGTGTGCATGCAAGGGAGTGACGTCATCGTGGCTCGGCCAAGCATTCCTACTCAGGTCATTGCTAAAATACCATGAACCCCGCAGATGGCAAGTTGTTTACATTTACCCTGTGACAGTCTTTTGAAGATTGACACCATTTATAATATTTGTCTTAGATTGGTGTACCACCTTATGAATACAGATCTACCATATGAAATATTATAAAATGCAGTAGTAAAAAAAAAAGTTGGCTATGCCAAAAGTGATTTTATATACAATTGTGACTTGTTTGTTCAGCTTTGTTTGTGTGCTTTCCAAAAACCCTGTAAAAATGTTTTGTATTCACCTTTGCAGCACCGATCTAAGATCAAATTATCTTTTAAATTCACGAATTGCTGGTGTAGAAGAAGCTGATCTCTTGCTGCTGATTGGTACTAATCCACGTTATGAAGCCCCACTGTTTAATGCAAGGATTAGGAAGAGGTATGTATGCTTTTTCGGATTTTAGCGACACTGAGGCTGATGCACTAGAGTAGTTGAGAATTTTGTGTTATTTAATTCATCTGCACGTCATTTTGAAAAATGCAAGTAAATCTTAATTTAATTGTACAAATGTATTAAACCGCCAGTCTCCTGCATGCACTAGGAATATTAGGACTTTTCTATTTTAAAACAAGTTGTTCTTGAGCCATAAATACAGGATTTATTTTTTTGTGTGGCGCTATTTTGTACTATACCTCTCCAAGAAGAAATCCACTACAGTTCCTGGTGAGGTGAAGGTGGTAAATTTTCTAAGGTCTTTGCTCTCAAGTACTTCCAGTAAGAACCTAATCTCACCAGTGCCTAGGCCACAAGGTGTATTTTGCCATATATTTAGTTTTTTTTTTTTGTTTAACTATTCTCCTTGCCACATTAGCTTCAACATTTGTACCTGCTCTATGCGCAGTCCCATATGGAAATGCCTCTATTGTAGCTGGCTTATGTTTTCAATTGGTAATCCACCTAATATGAATTAGTTACTTAGCTGGTTTTTGCAGTGTTTGCATTCTTTTGACCATGCTCTGTACAGCGAGGGGAAAAAAGTATTTGATCTCCTGATTTTGTATGTTTGCCCACTGACAAAGAAATTATCAGTCTATAATTTTAATGGTAGGTTTATTTTAACAGTGAGAGACAGAAGAACAACAACAAAAATATCCAGAAAAACACATTTCAAAAAATGTATAAATTGATTTGCATTTAATGAGTGAAATAAGTATTTGATTCCCTATACATCGGCAAGATTCCTGGCTCCCTGGTGTCTTCTATACAGGTAAGGAGCTGAGATTAGGAGCACTCTTATAAAGGGAGTGCTCCTAATCTCAGCTTCTTACCTGTATAAAAGACACCTGTCCACAGACGTAATCAGATTCCTATCTCTCCACCATGACCAAGACCAAAGAGCTGTCCAAGGATGTCTGGGACAAGATTGTAGACCTACACAAGGCTGGAATGGGCTACAAGACCATTGCCAAGCAGCTTGGTGAGAGGGTGACAATAGTTGGTGCGATTATTTGAAAATGGAGGAAACACAAAATAACTGTCAATCTCCCTTGGTCTGGGGCCCCATGCAAGATCTCACCTTGTGGAGTTTCAGCGATTAGGAGAACGGTGAGGAATAGGCCCAGGACTACACAGGAGAATCTTGTTAATGATCTCAAGGCAGCTGGGACCATAGTAACCAAGAAAGCAATTGGTAACCCGCTACGCCATGAAGGACTGATTTTGTGCAGCGCCCGTAAGGTCCCCCTGCTCAAGAAAGGACATGTACAGGCCTGTCTGAGGTTTGGTAATGAACATCAGAATGATTAAGAGGAGAACTGGGTGAAAGTGTTGTGGTCAGATGAGACCAAAATCAAGCTATTTGGCATCAATTCAAAGTGTTTGAAGGAGGAGGAATGCTGCCTATGACCCCAAGAACACCATCCCCATCGTCCAACGTGGAGGTGGAAACATTCATGCTTTGGGGGTGTTTTTCTGCTAAGCGGACAGGATAACTTCACTGCATCAAAGGGACGATGGAAGGGGCCATGTAACCTCTAATCTTGGGTAAGAACCTCCTTCCCCCACCCAGGGCATTGAAAATGGGTCGTGGATGGGTATTCCAGCACGACAATGACCCAAAACACACAGCCAAGGCAACAAAGGAGTGGTTAAAGAAGAAGCACATTACGGTCCTGAAGTGGCCTAGCCAGTCTCCAGACTTTAATCCCATGGAAAATATGTGGAGGGAGCTGAAGGTTCGAGTTACCAAATGTCGGCCTTAAAACCTTACTGACTTTGAGAGGATCTGCAAAGAGAAGTGGGACAACATTTTCCTCCTGAGATGTGTGCAAACCTGGTGGCCAACCAGAAGAAACTTCTGACCTCTGTTTGCCAACAAGGGTTTTGCCACCAAGTACTAAGTCATGTTTTGCCAAGGGGTCAAATACTTATTTCTCGTTTAAAATGCAAATCGATTTATAACTTTTTTGAAATGCGTTTTTCTGGATGTTTTTTTTATTTTTTTTATTCTGTCTCTCATTTCTAAAATAAAAATGCCATTAAAATTATATATTGAACATTTTTGTCAGTGGGCAAACAAACAAAATCAGCAGGGAATCAATTTTTTTAAGTTTAATGTTAAGTGCCATCACTTGTACTATTTTGATTATTATTAGTAAATGTTTTTTTTTTGCTCCCAAGCTGCAGCTCTGTGTGTCAATTCACACACAAAGCCGCGGCTCGGCTCTGCTCCCTCTTTCATCTGTTTGGCTCAGTGGCTGTGATTGACAGCAGAGGAAGCCAATGGCTAACACTGCTGTCTCAGCCAATGAAGAGGCAGAGTCCCTGGAGAGCCAAGGCATGAGATGGGGCTCAAGTAAGTATTGTGGGGGGGGGGGGGGGGGGGGGGGGGGGTGATGCTGCACAGAGAAGGTTTTTTACCTTCTTGCATAGAATTCATAAAGGTAAAAAAAAAACTCAAACCTTTACTACCACTTTCATTTGCATTTAAGTTTTTTTCTGTATGCAGGCATACTGTGAAGAAGTTATAGTCATGTCTAGTGTAATAATAATATATATATGTGTTTTTTTGTATGTATGTATGTGTATATTTTTATATACATTTTTTTTTTTTTTTTTTTTTAGCTGGCTTCAGAATGACCTCCAAGTTGCTGTGGTAGGAAGTGCAATCGACTTGACTTATAGTTATGATCATTTGGGAGACTCTCCTCAAATAATCAAGGATATTGCATCAGGAAAACATCCATTCAGTAAGGTGAGTAATGATATGCTTTGTTAAAGTTTAATAATTACTCAGTATTCCTTATGTAAGTAGTAAAGGTTTGAAAACCTCAGTCCCAGTGTTCTGATGGACCATTGTATGTCTCATATGTTGCTTGGCACAGACCCATGGAAAACTCACAAATAGTGTGGGGGGGGGGGTAATTCAAAAAGGGAATGCCAGCATCCCTCTACCTTACAAACCAAAATACCACCACAGTTATTGGGAATTTATCGGCATTAACAATTAGACCTACTCCAAATTAAATTTGTTTGTCGACAATGTTAATCAATTACATAAATCATATATTTGCTGACAATATACATACAGTATAAATGCATGATAAACGCCTGTTGCTGTGATATGTCTTTACTGTCCTACCAATCCTACAACTTATTGTATTGTTGAACTTCACATCAAGTAGGTGTGGATGAGGGACATCCCAATGTCAAAAATCTTCCTCAGGAGAAAGATTTTGTTCACTCTATAGAAATACACATACCTATCTTATTAAACTTTTACACGCACAGATGTAACATACACAGAAAATAAGAACACGTGCTGTACACTTGCATCATAAAGTGATTGTAAAATCTATTTTTTTTTTTCCTCTAAAGATAACAAACATGTTATACTTGCCTGCTCTGTGCAGTGGTTTTGCACAGGGCAGCACAGATCCTCCCCTTTTTTTGGGGGTCGCTCTTTGGCTCTTCTGGCTCCTGCCTTGCAGCTTGCTATGGGGCACCCGAGTCACAGCTCCATGTCCATTTAGACACTGAGCCCTGGTTTGGCCCCACCCCCCTCTCTCCCCCGATTGGCTAACTGACTTTGACAGCAGTAGGATCCAATTGCCCTGTTGTTGTGCCTCAGCCAATTGGGAGGAGAGTCCTGGAAAGCAATCACTTGTGGACATTTCTGGAGAGAGATGGGGCTCAGGTAAGTATTAGGGGGTGCTGGGATGGCTGCTGCACACAGGTTGTTTATCTTCATGCATGAAGATAAAACCTTCTGACTTTACAACCACTTTAAAAGCGACCCTGTAACAAGTCGGTCATAAAATAAAAAGTATTGCTCTAGAATTTGGTGTGATTGCCCCGCCTGACTCCTAAAACCAGATGCATCACAGGAACCTATGGGCATTGGGTAAATTATATTCATATAGATTTGCTGGCACATGTCCTGGCAAAGTGTAAACCTCCCATATAGACATCTAATAGATTATCCCATTGTATTTATATCTATTTTTTTTTTTTTTATATCAAGCCCCCAAGGGTGTATTATAAAAAAAATGTATTCTCAATAGGCCATAATATATAATAAGGTAGCACTACAGAGGAAGTAAAATATTAGACTGTTAAAATACCTTGGTATAACACCGCTGATAATTTCTGTCAAAAGTTCCATCAGGGACACATACTGCTCCAGTGCTGGAGAGCAAAGCAAAAATAGAAATGATAATCTTTCTGTGGCTTAAATATAGATTGCCAAAACAATTAGGAGCACCAATCATACCTCGATGGTCTCAGAATAATAAATCATCAAGTGGTCCAACCACAGAGAGGACCAGGAATCAGAGACCTTGGGCCAGATTCATGAACAATGGTGCATATTTGCACCGGCGTGGTGCATCATTTTTATACTACACCGGTCCAGCGCGGAGAGGCAGTTAGGTGATTCAAGAAACTTTTTTTGTCTACGATGCCCCAGCGGGGCGGATTTTAGAAGGCGTAAGGCGGGGTAAGGCCAACTGGGAGTCACCCTATGCTAATGAAGTGCCGACCGTGGCGCGGGGGTCACGCCGGGGCGCATCTTAGACCGCACATGCTCAGTGACATCCAGGGGTAAATGCCCCAATCTGCACATGCTCAGAACTGCGCCCCGGCGTGATCCCTGAGCTACGCCGACCCACTACCAAAGCCCAGTCCATGAATCAGCCCAGACTTCCGCCCTGCAGGTGCAAATGTACTGAAGCTTTTTTTTTTCTAAGCTAGGTCGTTTGCATTGTGGTGGGGCAGTTATGGCTGATGAGGAATCCTCAGGTGGGCGGATGACCAATTTCAGCCCAGAGGAGAGGGCTGTAATTATTGAGGGCCTCTCCCAACATGGGGACCGCCTCTATGTGTTGTCCAGCAAGTGTTGTTGCTCAGTTCGTTTGTAACGCTGCTGCTGCTTTAGCTGCTCTCCAGCTGACCTCTGCAAGTTTGGTGCAAAGTTACCCCTGCTTTTATGAGGTGTAACTTTGCACCGGAAATTTCAGCTCCGCTCACCGGGAGTAGCCTGCGCCGGTCAAGCTTAAGTTGATGAATCGGCCCAAAAACCTCATTTGCATATTTAAAACACAAAAACCATGGCCGCGCCAGATCCGACCAGCGTAAATCTGCGCCAACGCCGCGCCGGCGTGGAAAGGTTACACCGAGGCGATGAAGTCTATTTGGAGGCGTAATCTGGTTCTCTGGGTAAGGCGCAGCGATCCGCCGGCGCAAATCTGCACTTACGCCGTGCATCTACCAAAAAAACGGTGTACGTGCTTCATGAATCTGGCCCCTTGTCTCTAGTTTGGATCATATGTATACTGTGCTGAATTGCTAACCAGCACCACTTTTTGTGTGCAATAATTGGAAAATTACTCCCAGGTATATGTTACTGGCAGTGAATACATCCCTCCATATAAAATGTATATAGTGCATCCAGAAAGTATTCACAGCGCTTCACGGTTTCCACATTTTGTTATGTTGTAGCCTTATCTCAAAATGGATTAAATTCATTATTTTCCTCCAAAAATGCCACGGTTGAAAGAAAGTCATAAGAAGTCCCATTTGCAGTTTGCAAGAAGCCATATGGGGGACGCAGCAAACATGTCGAAGAAGGTTCTTAGGGTTGTTGTCCTGTGGGAAGATGAACTTTCGCCCCAGTCTGGAGGTCCAGAGCATTCTGGAGCAGGTTTTCATCAAGGACGTCTCTGTACATTGCTGAATTATCTTTCTTTCGATCTTTATTAGTCTCCCAGTTCCTGCCACTGGAAAAGATCCCCACAGCATGGTGCTGCCACCACCATGCTTCACTGTAGGGACAGGTGATGAGCGGTGCCTGGTTTCCTCCAGACATGATACTTGCTTTTCAGGCCAAAGAGTTCAATCTTTGTTTCATCACATCAGAGAATTTTCTCATGGTCAGAGTCCTTAAGGTGCCTTTTCGCAAACTCCAGGCGTGCTGTTATGTGTCTTTTACTGAGGAGTGGCTTCTGTCTGGCCACTGTACCATACAGGCCTGATTGCTGGAGAGTTGCAGAGATGGTTGTTCTTCTGGAAGGTTCTCCTCTCTCCACAGAGAAATGCTAAATGCTCTGTCAGTGAGCATCGTGTTCTTGGTCACCTCCCTGACTAAGGCCCTTCTCCCCCGATCGCTCAATTTGGCCAGACGGCACGCTCTAGGGACGAGTCCTGGTGGTTCCAAACGTCTTCCATTTACGAATCATGGAGGCCACTGTACTCATTAGGACTTTCAATGCTGCAGATTTTTTTTTGTATCCTTCCCCAGATCTGAGACTCCATACAATCCTGTCTCAGAGACCTACAGAAAATTCCTTGGACTTCATGGCTTGGTTTGTGCTCTGACATGCACTGTTAACTGTGAGACCTTTTATATAGATAGGTGTGTGCCTTTCCAAATCCTGTCCAATCAACTGAATTTGCCACAGATGGACTCCAATCAAGTTGTAGAAATATCTGAAGGATGATCAGTGGAAACAGGATGCACCTGAGCTCAATTTTGAGTGTCATGGCAAAGGCTGTGAATACTTTATGTTCATGTGATTTCTTTTTTCTTTTTTTATAAATTTCAAAGATTTCAAACAATGTCATTATGGGGTATTGCTTGTCAAATTTTGACCAAAATAATGAATTTAATCCATTTCCGAATAAGGCTGTAACAAAATGTGGAAAAAGTGAAGCGCTGTGAATACTTTCCAGATTACTCGGTACAAAGCATTAAAAATGTAAGCACCATATGTAAGCCACTGACAGGGCTTCCATCTTCACCCAGTCTTCCTTCCGGGGTACGCGGCCTCCGGCTACATGAGTTGCCAGGGGCATGATGACGTTTCTCCCGTGCATGTGTAACTACAGGTAAGCGTTATTATAGGCTTACCTGTAGGTATAAGTTGTATAACAGAGTTTACTACCACTTTAAAACTGAGCTTTAGGCAGGTATAGATAAAAAATAATAATAATGCACCTCTGTATTTAATAATACTATGATAAATGTATTTTTGTAAAAGCAAACATTGAAAGTACCTGAGTATGAGTTGGTAACAACTGACTGCAATCCCTGAACAGCAAACCTCAAATTGGGAGAGGGAGAAGCGGCACAAGGCTCTAGTCAGTTGTGTTGCAGTGCCCATGTGCGGTCAGGCAGCTTGCTGAGAGATGGGAAGAGCAGAGTGCCACCAGAGACACCAGTATGTAAATTATACAGTACACTAGCAGCAGCACACTGATACAGTCATCAATTCTTCTGTCAACACATATGTGCAAGCAGTACTCCTGATTGGCTTCTGGAACTGCCACTCACTCTTCCAGTCTTCAGTGCTGCTATAGGATGAAAGGGGTGTCATAAGAGGGGGATATCAATTCAACTTTAAGCACTGAAGTTACTTCATTAAAAAAATATTTAAATGTAATTTTTAAATATATGACTACATTGGTTGAGTTTTATATCTGTATGTAAAGTTGTTGCAACACAATTTTGTTTTGTTCAGATTCTCAGTCAAGCCAAGAAACCTATGGTTGTGGTGGGCAGCAGTGCCTTGCAGCGAAAGGATGGGGCTGCAATTCATGCCGCAGTGTCTAGCATTGCACAGAATGCTAGGAGCACCAGTGGCGCCCCAGAGGAATGGAAAGTACTAAATATTCTGCACAGGTGATCATCATTATCTCTGTATAATTCAGCAAAGTCTACTGTAAAAATGCCATATTAATGGATGAAAGGAAAATAGTTCAGGAGATTAGAAGAGTCCCCCCCCATATCTTTATCCAGTCACCTGTATTTACAGACCCAGTCACCAGACCATTTAATTTAATAAAGATCATCCGATAAGATTATTTGTGCATTTGCGCAGAGCAGGCGAAACTAGCAGATGTCACATGTGGTAAGCAGCATGGGAGCAATATAGCGGGAGGGGAGCAGGGGAGCCAGTGAGGAGGATCAGCAAACCAGAAGATCAGCAGGGCTAGAGGTTACTACTGGAGCGGGGGATCAGCAAAGCTTAGGGATACTACTGAGTGGGGCTTTAGCATAACTAGGGGTACTACTGAGTTTGGTATTGTCAGAGCTGAATGAGGGTACTAATGAGCTGGTGATCTACTGAGTGGGGATACTATTGAGCTGGGGTTCTACTGAACCTTTAAAACAAATAGAAAATCAACACACACAGAACATTTGCCAAGCTTCATTTAAAAATCACAGAAGCATCAAAAACGCATCTAAAAAGTATTCTGAAGCAGTAGGCACTTTAATGCGTGTTAAACTTGAATCAAGTGTAAATGAGCCCTAAGCCCCTGTTAACACCATCATACATACTTGCCATGCCATTTGACGGGTCCAAATCACATGAAAAGTCGCACCCTATTGTCGGCAGTGGAACCGTTCAAAACGATGCAACGCCATCTTGTGGTGCCGCACCGATTTTACAGAAGTAGTTCCTGCACTATTTTTGCAGGTTTCAGGTGCGACTTGCAAAGACACCAAGTTGCACAGATGTCAGGCAGCACCAGAAGTCATACTGACATGCGGCTTTGAAATTGTGCGATTTCAAGTGAAGTCACACAAGTTCAAAGCCGCATTTAGCGTGATCTATGGCTAAGTGTATGTATGCTCTTCAATGTGTTTTTATTGTGTACATTTCTACCCGTGTTTTTATTGTGTGCGTATCTTCCCTTGTTTTTCAAATAGAGTTGCAAGCCAAGTTGCAGCCCTGGATCTGGGTTATAAGCCTGGGGTGGAGGCCATACGGAAAAACCCACCAAAAGTGCTATTTCTTCTTGGTGCAGATGCAGGCTGCATCACACGTCAGGAATTGCCAAAGGATTGCTTTATTATATACCAAGGTATGTCATAATGAAGTATTAAAGTGGTTGTAAACCCACTATTTGGACTTTTACCTACAGGTAAGCCTACAACATGGCTTACCTGTAGGTAAGGATAATATCTCCTAAACCTGCACGGTTTAGGAGATATTACCCCCGCAATGCGGGCGGCGCATGCGCAGGGGGGACTCCACGGCTGAAGGACCGGCATCGCCGGACCCTGCCGATTTTAAATCTCCCGCGCGCACGCGCGGGAGTGACGTCATCGCCGCTCCAGCCAATCACAGCGCTGGAGCGGCGATACCCGGAAGACACGCCGGAGCAAGATGACATCCTGCTCGGCGTGGACCAGGTAAGTGGTACACACCTCGTTCCGAGGTAAGTATTTCATAATAGGCTAGTATGCGATGCATACTAGCCTATTATGCCTTTTGCATTGCAGGTTTGGGGGGAAAAAAAAAAAGTTTATGCGGTTTACAACCGCTTTAAGAACTAAAGCTCAAGTATTTAGTTTAGACAGTTTTTCATTGTAACCCTTTTGCTGCTACCAACGTATGGCAGATGTTGATAGCAGCAGTGGGTTTTACAGACACACTCGGCTACTACAGCAGCCAGGAATGTGTGTAGATCACTCAAACTACCAGCCTCCCCATATGCGAATGTAAAATAATTCGCTAAGTGTGAAAATGTTGATTCTGTTAAACATTGCATATTGCTGTGCAAGCCGGAGTAAGAGCAATATTTTCTAGGGTCACTATTCAAGGTGAATTTCAAACTGATGACATAATAAAGGCTTTTTAAAGTGTTGCCTATGGAAAATTTAGGGTACTGAAGTCTGTCACCGAATCATGGGCACGCACAATTTTAACAACTTGACCCCCTAGGCCAGTTCTGACATTTCTCTCATACATGTTAATTCTATGAGCCTTTTTTTTTTTTGCTAGAAAATTACTTAAAACTGCCAAACATTATATATTTTTATAGAGGCCCTAGAGAAGAAAATAATGGGTTACAATTTCTTATGTCATACAATATTTGGAAAAAATATTCGTTAATGAATACAAATACAATATAATACCCATTTTGTTGGGTTAAAAAAAAAAAAAAAGATGTTACAGCAAGTAAATTGATGTCAAATATGTAACGTTTTAAAATTGCCTGTAAAATGGTGATACATTACACTACCCATAGACAAGGCTTTAAAAGCCTTTTTACAGGTTATCAGTTTAGAGTTACACAGGAGGTCTAGCGTCGGAGTTATTGTTCTGGCTCTGGCATAAGCAGTGATGCCTTGCATGTGTGGTGTGGTGTGATGGGTATATACATGCGTGTGGGACGTACTATAAGCACATGGGGGCTTTATTTAATTTTTTACACTGTACCTTAACATTATTTTTATTTTTTTGGGTTAACGTTCTCGCTTTTACAAAGGGTGAACAACATCCCTTGTGATAGCATTGGATGTGATAGGTCCTCTTTATGGAGAGATCTGTGGTCTGTTAGGCCCCATAACTCTCCTCTGGCATCCAAAGCATCTGATAAAACTGAAATCTGTTTTAACAGATGCTGTACAAGCCGGTTATTGGCTTGTAAATAAACAAACCGAAACCAGAAGTAATGATCCTCATCGCTTCCAGGTTCTGGCATCGCAGAAGAGACACAGAAACTTCTGTTCCTTCCACTTTTCCCAGAGAATGTGACCTGACCGGTCCCATCGGTACCGGGCTCTCCGATGGGTCAGGAGATCCTGGTAGAGGCGGGTGGGGACCCCCATCCACCTTCTGTAAAAGTGAACAAGTGGCTATACAGCCGTTTGGATCACTTTTACCTAAAATAGAATTTCATCTTACGGCTCTGTGTAAGAGCACAGCCTGTATTTTCCTCTGCCTTGTTCCGTAGTCTGTGTAAAGCTGCTCCCCTCTTCTCACTTCCCCTCTCCGCTTCTTCTTTACAGATGCTAATGTGAAGAAAGTGAAACTACTTTCCAATCTATAACTCCGCCCACAATATAAAATAATAATAAAGTTTGTATTGCACATGTATTTGTGTGGGAAGAATATCAAAACCTATAGTTTGTTTTTTGGACATGTGACCGACACAAGGTCAGCATTTTTAAACATTGCTCTGATGTACACACATACGTCAGTAAGGACTATCAGCCCTTCCAAAATCGGTCCCTGTGCTCCAGCAAGAAGACAAAAAAAAAAAAAAAACATGTGACTGCACACACCCTGCAATAAAATGGTATTTAATGATGGTCTTTAATAAAAAAAAAAAAACACTGCCACTATTGGATCACTAAAGCGAAATGGATAATGAGATTTTTTGGCTCAAAGTTTACAACTACTTAAAGACCGGAAGATTTTCCCCCTTAATGGCCAGGCCATTTTTAGCGATATGGCACTGCGTCTGCTTTAACTGACAATTGCACAGTTGTGCGACGTTGTAACAAAACAAAATTGACGTCCTTTTTTTATCCCTCAAAATATAGCTTTATTTTGGTTGTATTTGATCACCTCTGTGGTTTTTATTATTTGCGCTATAAACAAAAAAAGAGCGAAAATTTAGAAAAAATAAATACAAATATTTTTTACTTTTTGCTATAATAAATATCCCCCAAAAAATAAAAAAATTCCTTCATCAGTTTAGGCCGATATATAATCGGTAGAAAATCCTAAAATTAACTCTGATCCTAGCACCCTATGGAAAAATCTGTTTATGTAGTCAGCAGCTATTATAAATAGATGGAACAAAAAAGTGTATATGTCTCATTAAACTCAATAATCAAACCCTAACAGCGCTAGAAGAATCTACTATTCTTCTTAAACATGATATTCATGATCTGCAAATAATGGTATATTTCATGCCGGGGGTCCAAGGTGTTCGTAATATCCCTTTAACTTATATACAGCAATGTGTCTCAGAGTCCCAATACAACTAGCACACTCCAAGAGGTATGATCCTAGGTGACTGGAAATCCCCTATTGGTGATCTACTCACCGGACTTCAAAGTCAACGAGCCTTGTAAAGTAATCCTCTCTGTCGATGGCTAGTAATAAAAGGTTTTACACTATGTTGTTCTCCCTTGTGCTTGCTTACATGGCCGCTTGCTGCATGCACACATCCATTGACCGCACATCATTGAGGGAGTTCATGGTGCCATCGACAGAGACGATTACTTTACAGGGCTCGTTGACTTTGAAGTCCGGTGAGTAGATCACCAATAGGGGATTTCCAGTGACGGCGTGCAACAGGTCACCTTGGTCATTTGTGCAGTTATCCTTTGGTTGGTTTCCTGAGCTGGGAATTGATTGGATGGATCACCAGTCACCTAGGAGCATACCTCTTGGAGTGTGCTAGTTGTATTGGGACTCCGAGACACATTTATGTATATAAGTTAAAGGGAGATTACGAACACCTTGGATCCCGGCATGAAATATACCATTATTTGCAGATCATGAATATCATGTTTAAGAATAGTATATTTTTCTAGCGCTGGTAATGTTTGATTATTGAGTTTAATGAGATATATAATTTCTAAATATTTTTTTGATAAACAATCGCAAAAAGTGTATATTGATTGGTTTGCTCAAGTTATAGCGTCTACAGAATAGGGGATAGATTTGGCATTTTTTTTTTTTTTTGTGAGACTGCGACATTGCGCCAGACAGATCGGACACGTTTGACACTTTTTTTGGGACCATTGACATCTATACAGCGATCAGAAAATGCACTGATTACTGTATAAATGTCACTGGCAGGGAATGGGTTTAACACCAGGGGCGATCAAGGGGTTAAATGTGTTCCCTCATGTTGGGGGATGGGACTGACTGGAGGAGGAGACGTATCGCTGTTCCTAATCGCACAAGGCACAGCAGATCTGTCTTTCCTCCCCTGTCAGAATGGGGATTTGTGTGTTCGCATACACACATCCCCGTTCTGGCTCTCGTGCCCACCATCGTGGGTGGCTGGCAGACATTGCAGACTCCGGCCACACGCATCAGGTCCCCCAGCATGCATCGAGGGTGCGCGCCTGCTATCGCCCTTAAAGGTGGCAATGTATTCCTATGGCGATTTGCGGGATCGTGTCGACCTGCTGTCGTATGACAGCGGCTTGTCGGTAAGTGGTGAACCTCATTTTTTATGTTACAAAAAATTGGTCAATAAATTGCATTTGTTTGCCCTAAAATTCACTTTAGCATATTTTTTTTTACTGAAAGTTTGCACTTAAATTGACACCGGTTTATTCTCCAATGTCTCTGCTTTTCAGAAATTATATAATGTTTTTAGGTTTTAGTTCATCTTCAGGCCTGCAATGGTTTATTTTTATTTTTTTAAACGTGTACAAAACCACAAACCGCTTTACAGCCAAAGGGGGAAATCTTGAGAGAATCGGTGGACAAGATAAACTTTTAATCCAAGTTTGCTTCTTTTTTTTTTTTCACACGTTTAGGACATCATGGAGATGTTGGAGCTCCTATGGCAGATGTTATTCTTCCCGGAGCAGCTTACACCGAGAAGTCAGCTACCTATGTCAACACAGAAGGCAGAGCTCAAAGAACACATACTGCAGTGAGTCCACCTGGGGAGGCTAGAGAAGACTGGAAAATCATCCGTGCTATATCAGAGGTATTGCATACATTTTTAAAACTATATAATATTGTCTAGTTCAGCAGGATTCCATGTCCCTATGATTTTCTTACTGCAGTCAATCTTAAGACCCCTTTCACACTGAGGCGCTTTGCAGGTGCTATAACGCTAAAAATAGTAACTGCAAATCGCCCTGAAAGAACCGCACCTCACACTCCAGTGTGAAAGCCTGAGGGCTTTCACACTGGAGCAGTGCGCTGGCAGGACGCTAAAGTCCTGCTAGCCGCATCTTTGGAGCGGTGAAGGAGCGGCGTGTATATCGCTCCTCCACCGCTCCTGCCCATTGAAATGAATGGGCACCGTGGCTATACTGCTGGCAAAGCAGGTGATTTTAACCCTTTTCGGCCACTAGCGGAGGAAGTGGCCAAATAGTGCAGAGAAATTGACGATAAAGAGCTGCTAAAAATAGCAGCACTTTGCCGCCGACGCACCCACCGCCCCAGTGTGAAAGGGGCCTTAGTGAGTATTTAGCATTTTAGAAATTTTATTTCAATTTGAATATATTGTAGGCAAGAAACGGCCTCATCAATACCTGCCCTAACTTGAACAGTGTTTGATAAATTTAGTTGTGGTGCATTAAAGGTTGTTCCTTTTACAGTTGGCTGGTATTACACTCCCATATGATGACCAAGATTCTGTCAGAGCAAGATTACAGGAAGTTTCTCCAAATCTTGTCCGCTACGATGATGTTGAAGAAGCAAATTATTTCAAACAGTCAGCAGAGCTTGCAAAGGTATAGTGCTGGGTACATTTTCTAAAGTGCTTTTTTTTATACATTGATCAGATTGTCTCTAATAATTCTCATGTGTGTTTTCGCTTTCAGCTTGCTAACCAACAGTTGCTCTCTGATCCGTTGATTCCTCCCCAAACATCTATTAAGGATTTCTACATGACAGGTCAGGAATAAGATATTTAAAAAAATATTCTTGATCTAGTGGGAAACATTTATACTGTGAAACACCTTTAAAGTGGAAGTAAACTTGTGTTTCAATCAAATGGCTGACAGGCAGGGTATTTATGACAGAAGAGACCCTATTGGTCTCTTCTGACATAAATGCATCCTTCTGCCTGTCAGCTGTCATGTTCACTGAGCCTCTCAAGCGCAGCTCAGTGAACATTTACGGTCCTGATCGCCCCTCCATTTGTGTCGTGGTGATGTGACTCCCATGCGCATGTGGCCGAAGGCACAGGACCCGGAAGGAAGACCGACCGGACGAAGATGGAAGTGCTGGGGCCTGCCAAATCTGCCCCATATGACAGGTAAGTCTACCATAATGTACCAATATGCTGTGCATACTAGTACATTATGGCACCCGGGGGGCCTTAAAAAAAAAAAAAAAAAATTATAGTGGCCTTCCGCTTTAAGGGGGACTTTTTTTTTAATGTATTGGTATTTATTTTTTCTAGAATGGTTTAACGATAATTTTCTATTAAAACACCTTCTACAGATTCAATTACCCGTGCATCACAGACTATGGCCAAGTGTGTAAAAGCTGTAACTGAAGGCGCACAAGCAGTAGAAGAACCATCCATTTGCTGAAACTGTTTTTCAAAAAAGATTTGTGTTCTGCTTGCTACCGATTTTTATTTAAGAAAAACACACATTATAAATCTGCTGTCAACGTCAGAACAACTTCGGAATTTGGCATTTGGCATTGTGTCTGAGCTTGTTTGAAAGCTTCTGTGATTACTGTACCTTTTTTAAGGCACACTAGACCTCAAAATTCATGCGTGTACAATTTACTTGTAATCTTATTAAATGGTTTATTACAGAGATTTCTGTTGATTCTGTGTGTGTATAATATATAATTATTTTTTCTTTAGCGGCACAGAAGTCTTCTGTGAAGCACAAGGTCTAAAGACTTAAAATATAATTTACATATTTTGAAAATACTTAGACTAAATATTGGCTAGAAGCGTGTATCATTTTAAAGTGGAGCCAAACACGCCCCCCCCCCCCCCACTGGCACCAACTTGTTCACTCAGGGCTAGATTCAGAGAGAGTTACGCCGTCGTAACTCTGAAGCTAAGCCGTCGTAAATTTAAGCGTATTCTGGAAACCAGATGCGCTTAAATTAGGCTAAGATACGAGCGGCGTAAGTCTCTTACGCCATCGTATCTTAGTTGCATATTTACGCTGGCCGCTAGGTGGCGCTTCCGTCATTTTCGGCGTAGAATATGCAAATGACCTAGATACGCCGGTACTTAAATGTACGTACGCCCGGCGCTATTTTTTTACGTCGTTTACGTTAGGCTTTTTCGGCGTAAGGTTACTCCTGCTATTAGGAGGCATACGCAATGTTAAGTATGGCCGTCGTTCCCGCGTCGAAATTTGAAAATTTTACGTTGTTTGCGGAACTCGTCTGTGAATGGGGCTGAACGTAATTTCCGTTCACGTCGAAACCAATGACGTCCTTGCGGCGTACTTTGGAGCAATGCACACTGGGAAATTCCACGGCCGGCGCATGCGCCGTTCGGGAAAAACGTCAATCACGTCGGGTCACCAATAATTAACATAAAACACGCCCCCTCATCATTTAAATTGGACGCGCTTACGCCAGCCCCATTTACGCTACGCCGCCATAACTTAGGAGGCAAGTGCTTTTATGAATACAGCACTTGCCTCTCTGACTTGCGGCGTAGCGTAAATACGATACGCTGCGCCGCCGTAACAATGCGCGAAGCTACCTGAATCTAGCCCATTGTCTTTTTCTGAGTGCTGGATCTTTGGCCATCTAAATTGGTTTGGCGGGAATGATGTAACTCCCGCCCATGGGCGCTGGAGTTCATTTTGGTACTAAGTCATACCAAAAATGTACATTAAGCTGCGCTTACATAGCTCGGTGTACACTCTAAAGAAGATCGTGGCCAGGCAGATGAGTTTATTTTAAATATTTCAATTCAGTTGCACTTTAGCAATTAAGCGCCTGCTTTTTGATTACCTTGAGAAAATAAAATAAAACCCCAGCTATGTTAAGAATCCAGTTTCCCTCTGATCTACAACATGTGTGAGGCATGTAGCAAGCCTTCTTTCAGAATCCTACCAGATTCTGTAACAGAGCTACACATCCTTTCTTTATCGTACAGTACAGGAATCGGGTTCCTTGTCTTAACCTTGAATTTTTATGCAGCTACCTTCAAGCAGTTGAACCGCAGCTGTGACATCCCCTATATAACCACTCCGAGGAAGCATTTTGCTAGTATACCTAGGGGATGGACATCTTCTTTCTACTGAGAGAAGCATACGTCTTTAATATTGGGGTTTCGATGTTTTCCTAGCTGCTCTGTAGCCACTGCAGCTCCCTCTCTGCAGCTTTCTGGATTCGTTGATTCATTGGCTGAGCTTTGGGGTCTGTATTGGGGCCCCACCTGGATGAAGAGGGCTGTCCTAAAACGTTGCTATCTTTTTAAATCTGTGTTGTTAAGAATATTACCAAACTATTGCTCTCCCTTTAAAAGCAAATAAGTGAAAAAACGAATAAATAATATCAGAACATTAATCATAAATTCCCAAAGTGTCCATAAAAAGTGAATCCATACCTTCCAAATGTCCCTTTTTATAATTGATCATAAGTGACAAATTCCAACACATGTGTGATTATAGTCCTCAAATTTCCCAAAGGAAAAATATGTTACATTTCTTTGATGTGCTTTGATTGACCGCTGTGCTCGTGGTCAGAATAACGGGTAAGGAGACTACATCTCTATATCACTCGGGTGCTTATTTGGTGGAAGGAAGTGTTTTTCTTTGATGTCACATTACCTTTGAGAAGAAGATCCTGGATTCATATATCCTCACTTGGGACTTTTTCTGGACTTTTTTTCACCCACATATATCATATTCTCATAAGTAGGATTCCTTTCCAGTTCACTCAAACAGTTTGGATTACATGAATCACATATTTATGGTTTTAGTTTATGCATTCACATACTTTTTCTTCATTTGCACATTTTTACAATCTCCCAGTGGGGTGATTTGTGATATTAATTTATTTATTTCTCATATTTTGGTGTCATTATCAATTTTTTCACTTATTGTTTTTGCGCTGTACTTTATATTTTAACACAAAGGTTAGAAGCCTAGTAAATAAAATGGATGAGCTAGAATTTATTTTATTAGAGGAGGAGTTTGACTTTTTTGTGGGACTATCACTGACCTGAATGGATTGCTCAAAGGACTGGGTTGTAAATACTGCAAGGTACACCCTGTTCTACAAGGACAGGGTTGGAGAGGTGCTGGGGTATGTCTATTTGTCTAGAGCCACCTGAAAGAGTATTTATCAACAAAGATTGTTGTGGTGAGGCCAAGTCTTCGTAGCTGGAGCTTCATATGGGTGCTACAAATGGTAAATTAATTATGGGTGTGTGCTCCAGGCCCCCAAAAGTTTGAGGAGGAAGAGATGAATTTCTTTCTGAGATAAAAATGGCAGGGTTATAATAATATGGGGGATTTCTAGAACTGCAAGCTTTAGAAAAGCGTGCAATACCATTTGTGCCTCCATTATCTATTTAGTTGAACATATTGCAGGACAATTTTATCTGACAAATGGTAGAAGCCCCAGCTAGAAAGAAATGCTTTGTTTTCTTTAGTAATTATGATTAATACAGAACTGCTGCTCTCTTTACCAGGTAAATGGGGCCAAATCTTTTCAACAAAGTCAGAAGTGGGAATGTTTTAAGGAAATATATATTAGGGGTCAATCAATTATCTGCGGGATATTCAAATTAACGGTATCGGTCAGAATTGTACCGATATTGGTCAGATCTCCTTCTCCTGTCCCCGCTTGACGCTCGCTGCAGTCTCTGACAATCTCTGTCAGCTGTGCGGCGGGCAGCAGAGAGATGACATCACCTCTTACTTTCCCGCCTTGCATTACTACTGTTCCACCCCTACAGCAGGGCCGCGAAGGATGCTCTTAACAGAACTGCAGCCACGGGCGAGCAGAGAGATAGTTATGTCATCTCTCACCGCCCACCCACATGTGGAAGTTTACCCACTGTGAAGCGGCTGCCAGAAGTAGTGCAAGTAGAGACACGCTGCATCTGGGTGGCAGGTGACCGTGGAATATCACATGCTGCCTCTGGTGGTAGGTGACTGTGATGTACAGAATATCGGCTATTGGCCCGCTTATGGTCATAGAGGTGGAATTTTAGGAGTTCCATATGGGCTAGACCAAGGTTAAGTATTATACCAGTCAATCCAAAGTTTCCAATGTTTCTCAAAGATGGGTAGTGTGTCAGTTTGTAGGGCTTGTGTTCTTTCATACAAGTAGTGTTGGGTAATGTGGACAGTTTCTGATGAGTTAGGGGCAAGTTCTTTTTTCCAGTTCCTTGTGATGGATAGTTAATTTGGCGAACAGTAGAAGATTTGCTATGATTTTACGGTAGGAGTGAGGGAAACTTTCAATACCTAGATTTTATATAGCTAAGCCTGGGGTTGGGTCGGTGAGGATATATGTAATATCTGATAGTATTTGAAATATTTTCCGCCAGAAACTTCTGTATATTTTTGCATGACCCCAATATATGGAAGAGATTACCTGTATGGCCGTAGCCCCTCCATCATGAGGCAGAGCAATCGGGATACAATTTAGTTAATTTATATGCTGTGAGATACCATCTTGTAGAGATTTTTAAACCCAACTCCCAATGGTTTGTGCAATGCGCAATGATATACGTGTATTTTATGGCTTCTTGCCGTTGAGCGTTGGTGAAGAACATATGGAGATCGTCCTCCCACTTTAACATGGCTTTTGTTTTAGAGAATTCTGCCTTATTTCATAGTAGGGAATATACAAGTGAAATGCCTTTTTTTGGAAATGCCACACCCTAGGGTTGAGGTGTACTTTGGGTATGGGAGAGGAAATTAAAAAGTGTCTAATACGGAGTAATGCAAACTATGTTGTGGGCAGTAGATTGGGGTTACCATCTATCAAAAGTTCTTCCACCTGGAGGACCTCATACTGTCCCTAGTGCACAAATTAGGAAGTAAAAGCTCCAGTACCTGTATTGGGATGTGTACCACATTGCTTTGTGAAGAGCAATTAACACATAAATCTACTTGTTCAGCAATTAACACATGTTTATGTTCTCCATGTCGATTTTAGGATATTTTAAACAATGACATTCAACAGTGAATTACATAAAACAAATCTAGGAGCACAAATGTTAAATCTATGTGGCTTAATTCTAGTATTAAAACACTAATAAGGCATAGAAAAATAGCATTAGAAAATACAAAACAGAAGGGACATCTTTGGCATTTAGGGGGAATGCAAGAAGCACTTAAAAATACAGTATATGGCTACAAAGAGTGAGAAAAACCACAACAAATTCTACAAATACATTAAAAGCAAAAAGATAACGAGAACACAAAGGCCCCATGAAGGATAAATATGGTCATCTGGTCACAAATAACAGGGAAAAGGGCAAAAGTAGTAAACCTCCTTTTTGTTTCTTCAGGTTATGCACAAACACATGGACTTAGGCTGGGTTCACACTTAAAACGGATGCGGCTGGCAGCAGGGGTCTGATGCATCTCTGTTCTCTTTTTCAGGGATAAATCGGGCCCAAATTTTTGCCTGAGTTTGGATCTAAAATGGAACCAAAGACGCACAGGACTTCTGTGCAATTCGCTCCGCAGCCCTCCCCTGAGATGTGTGAACCGGCTCCATTGGGAGCCGGTCACAATCTCCTTTTAAAGCAAATTGGATGCAGGGAAACCAGCATCCGATTTGCATAAGTGTAAACCCAACCTTACTAGAAGAAATCGTAATGCCAATACCAATGCAGGAAAGTATCCTGGTGGTTGTCAAAAAGCAGGGTCCAAAACAAACTAGAAAAGCTAAATGAAAATCCGTCACCAGGGCCTCTGATGGTTTACATAAAGACTCCTTACTGACTGGAATGGTACCAACTGATTGGCATAGAGAAAATGTGGTAGCGACCAGTCTAAAAAAAAAACGCTGCTGCATGTTCGCTTATGTGTCCATGCACACATAGACATTTAGAGGAGTTTAGACACAGAAAAAAACACCTCTTTAATTATATGTTGGTCAAAGCTCTTTGATTTTAGATACCAGTACAGAGCTGTGTACAACCTTGGGTATGCCATGAATTGGACCTTAGAGGTCATGTTGTGGTGTGTACTGGTTTAGGAATTAAAGGTGAAGTCCAGTCTGGGCTCATTCAGTTGGGCTTCTCATAAGGGTCACAGGAGTGCAATTCGTTTTATAGTCTATCCAAAGGGACAGAATTTAAATATTTTATTGCAAGATTCAAAGCTTTGTAATCATCTTTCAAATTAAACCGAGACAATCTTTAGGACAGCAAAAACTATAAAAACCTGGTAGGGCCAATAAAACCCTGGACAACCTAATAGCAATAAATGAATGAAGTGCATTTTTAGACATCAATGTAGAAAATGAAGATGTGGGGCTTGTAGGTTTCCTAAACAGGAAAACAATCTTTGTAGATGGTAAAAGGATGAAAATATGACCTTTTATAATATACTCCACCCCTTATGTTATATATGGTCTCAAGAGTAAATATGTTTTTAAATATGCTTGGTAAATAGTGAACTTTGCTTCGGTAACAATAAATATGCAGTTTCTCCTGAAATGAGTCTTGTTTGTGGTTGTCTCATTTACACATTTCTTTCTACTCAGTAACAGAGTTATGGCTGATTAACAAGTAAATAAAGCTTTGAGCGCCATCTAGTGAGTACTTTTGTAAAATCTTTTAAGCAGTTTTATTTTGTGTTATATTTATTTTAGACCCTGATTTATTTTATTATTTTTCTGTGGACTTATATCCTTAAAAACACACTTATATTTTTGTTGAAACAAATTCAAACAAACCAACTGAATATTATTCACCATCCATTTTTCATATTCATCACTACTGATTTTACAAATGGTATTAAACCCGGGGTGAAGCACTTGATGGTGGGGTGCTGTTACCAATCAGCATGGTGATGTCGTCAGTCTTTTGTGGGGTGATAGGACGGGGAATAGCACTGTGTTGTCTGCTGTTTTTCCTGAGCTCAATTACCCAGGGCAAAAAGCACTTGTTGGTGGATTGCTGTTATTACATGGTGGGGTAATGCCATCCATCTTTCGTGGGGTGCTGGACGGGGAATAGCACTGGATCACCTGATGGAGGGTGTACAGGCCCGTCGCTACAGGACAGGCAAAGCAAACAATTGCTTGGGGCCCCGAGCTGGCCTGGGGCCCCCAACTAGGGTGCCCACATACATTGTCCCGGAATGAAAAGAACACCGGGAACATTCAGGAAATCATGGGACAGAGGCGGACTGAGCCACCATAGCTTTGGCTCTGGCTCCGCCCAGGCTTACCTGTTGGCAATATCTCCTAAACCTACACGGTTTAGGAGATATTCGCAGAATGACAGGACCACTGTCTACGGCACTAACAATAGCCGTGCTAAATGGCTCCTGTGCAGAGCGACGTCATCGCCGCTCCGGGCCAATCACAGTGCCGGAGCGGCGATACCCAGAAGTAACCTCCGGGAGCGATGGATGCGGCTGGAGGACAGATTCATGGGCTTCGGTCTAAGGTAAGTAATGCATAATGAGCTAGTATGCTAGTCATACTCAGTGGCGTAGCGTGGGGGGTGCCGTGGCCCCGGACACAATATTTAGGGGGGGCGAATTTTCACCCCAGTGTGTGAGACTACTGGCTGCCTCCTCCAAATTTTAGGTTCCTGTGTCCCCAGCGCTTTGGCGGCCATGTTCAGTGTCCGGGGCCCTGTCATTGGGCGTATGGGGGTCATGTGAGGAGTAGGGCTGGCCTGTCCGCACATGATGGCCAATCACAGTGCGTCGGACTGAACACGTCGGCCAGAACGCGGGGGCGACAAGCAAAAATGTGAGCCGCCGTCTTCACTTCCTATCTGCCGGACCGGTGCAGGCCAGGACAAGAAGGTGAGTGAGATTCCCTCGTGAGAGTCATGTTACTGGCCCCAGGGGGATGAGAAAAAGAGAGAGGGAATACTGTAGGCAGGACAGTGTAGTGTAGTATTGTGGTCAGTGTAGTGTAGTAAAGTGGTCAGTGTAGTGTAGTAAAGTGGTCAGTGTAGTTTAGTATGGTGGTCAGTGTATTGTAGTGGACAGTATAGTACAGTGATCAGTGTAGTGCACAGTATAATGGTCAGTGTAGTGGACAGTATAGTATAGTGGTTAGTGTAGTGGACAGTATAGTGGTTAGTGTAGTGGACAGTGTAGTGTAGTTTAATGTATAGTGGTCGGTGTAGTGTAGTTCTCAGTATAGTGGTTAGTGTAGTGGACAGTATAGTGTAGTGGTCAGTGTACTGTAGTGGTTAGTATAGTGGACAGTATAGTATCGTGGTCAGTGTAGTGGACAGTATAGTATGGTGGTCAGTGTAGTGTGTAATGGTCAGTAAAGTAATCAGGTTGGTCAGAACTATTGTTTTGTTGGAAGGGACCCGGGGAGTGTCTAAGTCTGCAGGTTAGGGGGGGCGCAAATTACTTGCCTTGCCCAGGGTGCTGTGTCCCCAGCATTCCGGCCGCCATGTTCAGTGTCCGGCGCCCTGTGATTGGGCGTATTGGGGTCATGTGAGGCGTAGGGCTGGTATGTCCATGATCGCGGTTGCTCCTGAAGTCCCGCCTCCGCACATGACACCCAATCGCAGTGCGCCGGACACTGAACATGGCGGCCAGAACGCAGGGTAGACAAACAAAAATGTAAGCTGCCGTCTTCTCCTATCCGCCGGACCCATGCAGGCCAGGACAAGGTGAGTGAGATTCCCTTGTGAGAGTCGTGTTACTAATTATTATGTTTAATATGTTTTTTTATCTCAAACTTATGTAATGTGTATTTTTGTAGAATCAATTATCCCCCTGAAGAGACCATTCACAGGTCGAAACGCGTCGGGGCACACACACCACACAGCATAATGTAATGTTGTATATAATTGTTTCAATTATTGTGGAATTTGTATTGTATCACCAGATTCGGAAAGGGTTTTTAATTGTTATTGTATTCAATTTGTATGTCATTGATAACTACTCAATAAGCCATGTTTTACTTAATTACATCTCTACATTTCAACATTTTTGCTGTCCAAAGCCCCATGGGGAAATTTTCCTTTTTCTACATTATTCAATCTCGGGGTTCGCAGCTCTCTTGTCTCTTTGCATATGTGTCTTTTCATAGCTAACATTTTTTGGGGTGGTTAAACACCCCTTCCCCTTGACACATTTGAGACTTGACATGAGCTATGTGTTTTTCCGCTTTTCACTCAACCCCTGCATTTTCCAAATTTGCACCTTGACATTTATTCAAAGGTTACATATGGGCGCCTCTCTCAACAGATGAGACACCCATTGGTTGTGGGATGAGAGTGAATAATTTATTGTTTTCTCTCTTCTCCCAATGCATCAGGAGGTATTTATCACAAACTCCTAAATTGCACTTTGCTCAAATATCTACACGGGTATTTGTTTTTGGATTATATACGCAGGGGCTCCATGATATGGAATTAGCACACAGTTCTTGTAGCAATTTTTATGTATAGAATACATGTATTATATGACACCATTAAGTACTATTATGTGCAGCATTGCCATGATTGAAGCCATTTTTGTTCATGGCAACCGGTGACCCGGGCAGGGCCGTCTTTACCATAGGGCAAACAGGGGCAGCTGCCCAGGGCCCTGTCACTGTTGGGGGTCCAAAGCAACCCCTTTTGAAATTTCTTTATTTTTTTTTTATTTTTAGGGGTCCGGAGGTCCTCAGGGCCCCAGATGGCAACCCCCCAATTTATTTATTTTTAAATAAAAATATAGTAAAAATATATATATATTTTTTTTATTTTATTTTTTATTAAAGGGACAATTTTTTTTTTTAGAGGTCTGGAGGTCCCCAGAGCCCCGGATGACAACCCCCCTTTTTTTATAAAAAACAAAACTTTTTTATATATTTCTTTTTTTTTATATTTTATTTCTTTTTTTTCTTTTATATATATATTTTTTTTATTATTAAAGGGCTCAGAGGTCCCCAGGGCCTCATGTGGCAAACACCCTTTTTTATTTTTTATATAAAGGTTTATTTTTTTATTTTTGTTTATATATTTTATTTATTTATTTATTTTTATTAAAGGGCCCAGAGGTCCCCAGGGCCCTGGATGGCAACCCCCCCTTTTTTTTATATAAATGTTTCTTTTTTATATATATTTTTTTATTTTATTTTTTATTAAAGGGCCCAGAGGTCCCGGATGGCAACCCCCCTTTTTTTGTAATTTATTTTTATTAAAAAAAAAATTATTAAAGGGCCCAGAGGTCCCCAGGGCCCCAGATGGCAACCCCCTTTTTAAAAAAAATATATATATTTTTTATATATATTTTTTATTTCTTTTTATTAAAGGGCCCAGAGTTCCCCAGGGCCCCGGATGGCTACACCCTTTTTTTTTATATATATTTTTTAGTTTTTGTAAAGGGCCCCCCGCTTCTAAATTCGTGGCAGTCCCCCCCGCTTCTCAATTTCAGGCGGCAGCACCCCCCCCCCCCCCCCGGTTCTCTGCTCCAGGGGGCCCATGCCTGAAGCTGTGTAAGGGGCCCCATAATTCCTGATGGCGGCCCTGCTGCCCGTTAAGCCCCTGTGCTGCCCACAAATCAGGCTGAAAATCATCAGCGGCACGCAGCCAGTGACAGTACTGCTTCCCTTCCCAGTGTTTTAAAATGTACAGCACCCCTGGCTTCCCTTTAGATGTGCACTTCTCCCTTCCTGCCACTGGGTGCTGCTTGTATATAAAAGTGAATTAGAATGTGATTTTATAACATCCCCAGTTTGCACTTCCCGAGGCTGACTTCTTCATGTCCTGCTCCTCAAGGTATGTCACTGTTTGCTAATCTATATTGTAAATAGAAGTTTTCTGTAGAGTGTGCCCAAAGTCTTTATAATATTTGATGATTCACTGCAGGTCTGGTCAGTGTTTTAAAAAGTTCCTCTATTTTACACATGGCATGGCATGGGGGTCACAGCACCATCTGTCCATTCTGCTTTAGCACCATGGGACCCCATGCCATGCCATGTGTAAAATAGAGGAACTCTTTAAATCACAGACCAGACCTGCAGTCCAGGCTGAGTAAGGCCTCAGAGCACATGGCATTATGTATGTGTTTTGGTGGCCCACATTTGCGCAGGCACAGCAGCCCATTCATTTGAATGGGCCGCCATGCCTGCGTTTCCTGCAAAGAAAAGTGCATGCCTCATGTAATAGGCTGCGCACACGGCACACCTATGCCCATCAAGCACTGAAATACAGCACTGTCTGTCCATTCTGCTGTCTGCTGTGACTTATCTGCCATTCCCGCACTGTCAAACTTGGTGCATTTTTAGACGTTTAGGTCACGCTTTTAAAAACACAGTGCGTTTGTGTGTGCAAGAACTGCAGCTAAGTAGCATGGTGCAAAAGCAGAATGGATTTCAAGGCAAATGTATTTTTAAAATGCTGAATGTACCTTTTTTCTGCAGGAAACAAAGGCATGGCACCCCATTCAAATCAATGGGCTGCTGTGCCTGCACAAATGAGGGCCGCCAAAACACATACATGTGAACCAGCCAGGCCCAAAATAAGCTGGAGGGGGGCCCAAAAAAAATGTTTGCCTAGGGCCCAAACCATATTAAAGATGGCCCTGGACCCAGGGAGTTCTCTCTGCACCCCCACTTCCTGGGGGTGGGGGGGGTCCCCCGCGGTCCCATGGGGTTTCCCGGCAAGGGGGGGTGGTGTAGTGTTAGGCATTCCCACCCCTCTTTCTGCTCAGGTGTTTCTTCTCGACCATCCATTGAGCTTTGCCTTGCCGGCGGCGTTCCGTGTTCATCCCCGAATGACCGTAGCGAACGTCGTCATGACGTCATGCAGTTTGCGACAGGGCCCTTTTGGCGTTCCGGAACGCTGAGGGAGCCGCACGAGGGCCGTTCGTGCAGCGGCCCCTATCCTCGTGATCCAGTGGGAAGCCTGGTGCCTGTGTACGGTCAGCCCCCTTTGTTTGCCACGCCCATAGGCATATAAAAGGATTGGTTGTCTGAGAGTCAAGCTATGATTCCCGGCAGCCTAGTATGGACGGCACTTCATTTATTTTTTTCCCAGCGCTAGAAGCCTGTACCTCTCCTGCATTATCTGCAGCCCAGATCCGAATATTCAGTAACACACTCTACAAGTTTATCTACTTAATCATTCATCACGTAATAGCACTTCATCACCTATACACCCCAATGTTGGTTTTTCACCATCACCCCCTCTTTTTGTTGGTACACATTATGATCAAGAATTATATTAAAGGGGAAGGGGGAAAAAGGGGGGAAGCGCAAGTTGGGTCACTGGTTTGATAGGTGTCCTTAATAAAGGGTACCTATGGGGGGTCATCCGACAAATGGCGGTGCTGTTACTGTAACCTTTTATGCATATAAATAAATTGATGAAATGGATAGGTTGGGGGATAGGGAATAGTCTAAGAAAAGACTGTAGAGTTTAGGTAGGAGGGTTACTATTAGTAGCAGTAAATGACCAAAGAGCTTGATTTGAAATGTATCAAAAAGTGTTTATTTAGCACAAATTTGGTGCAAATTGAAAGGTAATCAGATGTAAAAAACCATCTAGTTTAAAAAAAGTTCCTTAACACATATAACAAGACTTACTGGGACTACAAATAACGGCGCCCGTCTACGCGCGCTGGAAGTTCACACATCAGTGACGTGCATCATGTGGGCATGATAATTTCTAGGTCCCAATCATATATCGTGGGGACAATGTGTTAGGTGACCATATGTGGGAAACTGAGGTCTCACCACGTCATTAACACTGTAGTGTCAAATTGATGCACTGCCTGGTGGGTGAACCTGGTACTTGGGAGATGGGGGGGAGGGGAAGGTGTGGAATGTACCGTGTGTTGTCAAAACCCGGGATTAATTGAAAAATAAAATAAAAATAATAATAATAAATTTAAATGGAAGTCCATAAATGTTGATGATCAAAGTGAATGGAATTATACTGGTTGATTTTCAAAAAATCGGGCTGTTTAGTATCATGGAAATCAGACTAGTAATGCGTTAATAGTCAAGTTGGTTCAGAGTGTCTAGATAGTGTCAATACTGATTGATCAATCAAATAATATTTTAGGATTTAAGTATTGCTCTGAACATCCGTTGAAATCAATAAAACGAAATATAAAATACACTGATCAGTTGTTAGTAGTATGCAGATCACTATATGATTAGTATTGGTAATTATAAATTCACTTGTAGATACATTCAGGAATTTTCGTAATATGTGTAGTAAGGTTTAATGGCAACAGGAACCAGGCACCGTTAGGAGCTGCTGATCGTAACATATGTTATAGTTCCAGAACAGTTGTACTGCTTGCTTTACATTCCCATTTTTTGCCAAAACATGAATACAAATAGGTCTTTGATCATCCGATCTTGTATAAGTAAAATTACCGACCTGTATTTGGTGTTTATCAAATTGATAGCGGCATCTAGGGTAGTGTGGTAGCAAGTTTACCAGTGATGTTCGGTTGATCCGCGTGATCGCTGAGGACCTTGATGCGCTGGTTGCGGTAGTTCCACAAAATGTTTTTTCTCTACGAATTGTTGGAGAGGCTGCACGATGCACGCTGAGTGGCGTGTGTGCTTAGTGCAGGCGTGCAGACGACCTGTCTGCTGCAAAGCGCCTCCTCGGCTTGTAAGCTGTTTTCAAAGCCGGCTCCTTCGTTCTCCCATCAGCCGGCATAGCACCAGGGTAGACGTAGCGGGCGTCGGATTGTGATGTCGACGCGTTTCGCCGTGCTCTGTGGCGTAGCTTCTTCTTGGACGTGCTTCACAATTAGTCTGTGAGTGTTTTATATCGCAGTTTTGCGATCTTGATTGATGTCAATCAGAAATAACGATCGCTCCTGGGTTTGTGTCAGTGATTAACACAGTGCGATTCACCTGTGTGAAGGAACTTGTGGTTTTAAATTAAACAGACTGTGATATGATTTTGTACTACATTGTTAGGATTGTGAATGCCCTATGCATGGCCCGTGGTGCCAGCAGCAATCCGACCTGGCGTTATCAGCCTTGGGTTGTAATTCTCCCGATAGGAGTTTATACATTAAGTATCGTGCAAGAGCAAAAATTTAAAGATACAGTATCTTGACTCATTGTTTTTATTATTAATGGAAATAAAATAAAAAATAATAATAATAATAATAGAAGTATTAGATGTAAGGCATAAGCAACGAGTATTGTGTTGCTAGAAATGAGTGTCTTATAAATGTATATTGGTATCGGGAAATACAATAGGGATTAGACAACATAAACAGTGAACATAGAGTAAAGAAATGCAGATTGTATTTACAATGTCATTGAAGATTTGATTACTAGTGAATATCCCCTAGATCATTGGGGGACTGGTTAAATTGACCACTGGTTAAATTTCACGAGGAAGCAATTGGGAATTAGATTATATTAGTTTGGCCTAACTATTTTAGATGCTAGGCTACTATCTAATGGATAAGTTATGGATTCAAAAAGACTTGTAAGTTGAGTTCGGTGTTCAGGCCGGTAGTCCCAGTAAGTCTTGTTAGTCTTGTTATATGTGTTAAGGAACTTTTTTAACCACTTGACAACTGGGCACTTAAACACCCTTAATAACCAGACCAATTTTCAGCTTTTGGTGCTCTCACGTTTTGAATGACAATAACTCAGTCATACAACATTGTAACCAAATGAAATTTTTGTCCTTTTTTTCCCACAAATAGAGCTTTCTTTTGGTGGTATTTGATCACCTCTGCGGTTTTTTTTTTTTTCGCTATTAATGAAAAAAGAACGAAAATTTTGTAAAAAAATGAATTTTTCTTCATTTCTATCATATCATTTTGTAAAAAAGTAATTTTTCCTCATACATTTGGCCTAAAATGCATACTGCTACATATTTTTGGTAAAAAAAAAAAAAAAATTTGGATATTATTTAGTCTGGGTGAAAGTTATAGGGTCTACAAGCTATGGTACCAATTTCTGAAAATTGAACAATTTGATCACACCTGAAGTACTGACAGCTTCTCTCATTTCTTGAGACCCTAACAAGCCAATAAAGTACAAATACCCCCCAAATGACCCCTTTTTGGAAAGTAGACATTCCAAGGTAGTTAGTAATAGTCATAGTTAGTTTTTTGAAGTTGTCATTTGTTCCCACAATTCTTTGCAAAATTAAGATTTTTTTTTTTTTTTTTTTTTCATACCAATATTGTCATTATAACAGGTTATTTCTCTCACATGGCATGTATATTCCACAAATGACACCCCAAAATATATTCTGCTGCTCCTCCTGAGTATGGCGATACCACATGTGTGAGACTTTTACACAGCGTGGCCACATACAGAGGCCCAACACCGAAGTAGCAACTTCAAGCATTCTAGGAGCATAAATTACACATCTAATCTCTCAACCACCTATTACACTTTTGAAGGCCCTGGAGCACCAGGACAATGGAAACGCCCACAAAGTGACCCCATTTTGGAAAGCGAACACCCCAACGTATAATCTATGAGGCGTAATGAGTCTTTTGAACAGTTCATTTTTTTCCAGATGTTCTTGGAAAATGTGGAAAAAAATAAAAACGCATTTTTTTTTACAGAAAGTTGTCCATTTATAGGATATTTCCAACACATAGCATGTACATAGAAAAAATTACACCCCAAAATATATTCTGCTGCTCCTCCTGAGTATGGCGATACCACATGTGTGAGACTTTTACACAGCGTGGCCACATACAGAGGCCCAACACCGAAGTAGCAACTTCAAGCATTCTAGGAGCATAAATTACACATCTAATCTCTCAACCACCTATTACACTTTTGAAGGCCCTGGAGCACCAGGACAATAGAAACGCCCACAAAGTGACCCCATTTTGGAAAGCTAACACCCCAACGTATAATCTATGAGGCGTAATGAGTCTTTTGAACAGTTCATTTTTTTCCAGATGTTCTTGGAAAATGTGGAAAAAAATAAAAACGCATTTTTTTTTACAGAAAGTTGTCCATTTATAGGATATTTCCAACACATAGCATGTACATAGAAAAAATTACACCCCAAAATATATTCTGCTGCTCCTCCTGAGTATGGCGATACCACATGTGTGAGACTTTTACACAGCGTGGCCACATACAGAGGCCCAACACCGAAGTAGCAACTTCAAGCATTCTAGGAGCATAAATTACACATCTAATCTCTCAACCACCTATTACACTTTTGAAGGCCCTGGAGCACCAGGACAATAGAAACGCCCACAAAGTGACCCCATTTTGGAAAGCTAACACCCCAACGTATAATCTATGAGGCATAATGAGTCTTTTGAACAGTTCATTTTTTTCCAGATGTTCTTGGAAAATGTGGAAAAAAATAAAAACGCATTTTTTTTACAGAAAGTTGTCCATTTATAGGATATTTCCAACACATAGCATGTACATAGAAAAAATTACACCCCAAAATATATTCTGCTGCTCCTCCTGAGTATGGCGATACCACATGTGTGAGACTTTTACACAGCGTGGCCACATACAGAGGCCCAACACCGAAGTAGCAACTTCAAGCATTCTAGGAGCATAAATTACACATCTAATCTCTCAACCACCTATTACACTTTTGAAGGCCCTGGAGCATCAGGACAATAGAAACGCCCACAAAGTGACCCCATTTTGGAAAGCTAACACCCCAACGTATAATCTATGAGCCATAATGAGTCTTTTGAACAGTTCATTTTTTTCCAGATGTTCTTGGAAAATGTGGAAAAAAATAAAAACGCATTTTTTTTACAGAAAGTTGTCCATTTATAGGATATTTCCAACACATAGCATGTACATAGAAAAAATTACACCCCAAAATATATTCTGCTGCTCCTCCTGAGTATGGCGATACCACATGTGTGAGACTTTTACACAGCGTGGCCACATACAGAGGCCCAACATCCAAGAAGCACCATCAGGTGTTCTAGGGACATAAATTACACATCCAATTTCCTTACAATCTATCACATTTTTGAAGGGCCTTCATATTTCTAACACAGCATGTACATACCAAGAATTACACCCTAAAATACATTCTGCTGAGTAATGGGTAAAAAAAAAAGAAGATTACCTGTGGTTTTAGTAGTGCAATTGTCCACAGAAGGAGAGCCCCGATCCAGGCAGCAGGCAGGGACGTGGTCACTGGTCAGCGACAGTGAATGGAATTGTCCAGGCAGCAGGCAGCAGGCAGGAATATTGTCCATAGTCAGGAAAAATATTCGTCCTGGTAGGAACATGGTCCAAGTAGCGGGCCATGGGTAGGGGAATGGGGACAGGGGTAGAGGCTTCTCCCACCCAAATCTCTTTGAAGCCTCCGGGCAACCAGACCCTAATCCGGGAATGAGAAAACTAAAAAATTAGTTTTTTCATCCAGAAAAACAATTCTGGAGCCCCTCACATATGTGAGACCCCTGTGTTCCCACTAGTATAGCAGGGTAAAAGATCAATCCAAGGGGCAGGCAAAAAACGTGGTCAAACAGTCCAGGGTCAGTTCCAGAGCAGGCAGATGTAGGTACAGTTTAGGGTTAGGCAAAAGAGTGGTCGTAAAACAAGCCAGGGTCAGTTCCAGAGAAGGCAGAGGTATGTTTAGGGTTAGGCAAAAGAGTGGTTGTATAACAGGCCATGGTCGGTTCCGGAGAAGGCAGAGGTATGAGTGCAGTGGCATAAGGGGTGTGGGGGGGAAATTACAGGAAATTAGAATTGCGTTTACCATACGTCCCTAATAATGAAGAAACGTATGGTAACGGCGGAAACATGTTCCAATACAGAGGCCTGGTTGGGAAGGACAATCGGGACAGTAATACACAGTGTCTTTTCGAATTCCTCTTCTGGAGCACACCCGGCACCTCTTCTGATTTCTGTGGCCTGTTTCAGGGGAGGGGGTTTTCTCAGGAAAGTGACGCTCGTGGAGTCTGCTCACAGAATCAGAGCGAATATTTTCCGGTGGGTTTTCGGGGTACAAAAGGGCGGTGATGACTTCTTCTTGATAGTCCAGATATGATACGGGGTTCTCTGATGACTTTTTGTAGATTACATAGGAGTTATAAAAGGCCAAACTAAAAAAATAAATGGACACTTTCTTGTACCAGTGGCGGGATTTTCTTGTGGGCAGGTAGGGTTCTATCATCTGGTCATTGAAGTCCACTCCCCCCATGAACAAATTATAGTCATAGATGCACTTTGGTTTTTGGATTGGGCCGGTTCTTTGGGGGACTTCCACGCAGGTGTCGTCGTGGATTGATGTAAGCATGTGGACGTTCAGTTTGTCCCTCCACCTGACAGCCAATATCTCCTGGTTCCTCAATGCTGCAGACTCCCCTCGTCTGAGCTTTTGATCCACCAGTTTTTGCGGGAAGCCTTTCCTGTTGGGTCTTATTGTGCCACATGCTGGGGTATTCCGGAGGTAAAGACAGCGAAACAGGGGCAAGCTGGTGTAGAAATTATCCACATAAAGGTGGTATCCCTTTCCAAAGAGTGGATACATCAGATTCCAGACCACTTTTCCGCTGACTCCCATATACTCTGGACATTCAGGGGGATGCAGTTGCGAGTCCTTCCCTTCATACACCATGAATGAGTAGAGGTACCCTGTGGCTCTGTCGCAAAGCTTGTACATTTTGACCCCATATCGGGCCCTTTTGCTGGGGATGAACTGCTTGATGCCCAGCCTGCCTGAGAATTTGACAAGGGACTCGTCCACAGATATGTTCTGGTCAGGGGTATATAATTGGGGAAATCGTTGAGCGAAAAAATTTAGAAGTGGCCTAATTTTATATAGCTTGTCAAAAGCAGGGTCATTTCGGGGAGGGCACTGGGCGTTATCGTTAAAGTGGAGGAACCGCATAATTATTAAATATCGGGATCTTGGCATAAGGGAGGAGAAGAGTGGCATGTGGTGAATGGGTTTGGTGGACCAGTACGAGTACAATTGTTTTTTTTTTGAAAGTGCCATAGTAAAGGTTAGGCCTAAGAACATTTTAAATTCGTCCACGGTTAGTTCTCTCCACTCAAAGGGGCGGGCATATCTGGAACCAGGGTTACTTCTTATGTACTGTTGTGCGTAGAGATTGCACTGGGCCACAATGAAGGATAGCAAATCTTCGGTGAAAAGTAAATTAAAAAAATTAAGCATTGAAAAGTTTTCGGTGTTCACCTGGACACCTGGCTGGGCAGTGAAAGGGGGGATATTTGCTGCTCCGGAATTAGGGGGAAGCCACAGGGGGTTTTGAAGGCCATAGGGAAGGCTGGCATGGCCCCTTTGTTGCAGTGGCACAGCGCTTGAGGCGGACGGCACAGCGCTTGAGGCGGACGGCACAGCGCTTGAGGCGGACGGCACAGCGCTTGAGGCGGACGGCACAGCGCTTGAGGCGGACGGCACATCGCTTGAGGCGGACGGCACATCGCTTGAGGTGGACGGCCCTGCGCGTCTGGGAGTAGGCCGCTTCTCCACGCCAGCACCCCTTCTTTTCCTGGGCCCACGTTCCTCTTCAGATTCTGAATCCGACCCACTGTCTATAACTGGTTCATAGGCCGAATCCGAATCGGACAGAGACTCCTCGCTGCTCTCATCGCTCATGGCAAGTAGAAGATGTACGGCCTGCTCACCGGTAAAGAATTTTTTTGCCATACTGGTGGCTGGTGAGGCTGTACTGCAGAGCACTGTGGTGGCACTGATGGACACAGGTGGGCACTTATGTGCACTGTAGTGGCACGGGTGTGGCTCTGGTGGGCACAGGTGGCTCTGGTGGGCACAGGTGGCTCTGGTGGCTCTGGTGGGCACAGGTGGCTCTGGTGGCTCTGGTGGGGCTCTGGTGTGCACTGATTAGTAGAAGGCGGCACTTATGTGCACTGTAGTGGCACGGGTGTGGCTCTGGTGGGCAAAGGTGGCTCTGGTGGGCAAAGGTGGCTTTGGTGGGCACAGGTGGCTCTGGTGGGCACAGGTGGCTCTGGTGTGCACTGATTAGCAGAAGGCGGCACTTATGTGCACTTTAGTGGCACGGGTGGGCACAGGTGGCTCTGGTGGGCACAGGTGGCTCTGGTGGGCACAGGTGGCTCTGGTGGGCACAGGTGGCTCTGGTGGGCACAGGTGGCTCTGGTGTGCACTGATTAGAAGAAGGCGGCACTTATGTGCACTGTAGTGGCACGGGTGTGGCTCTGGTGGGCACAGGTGGCTCTGGTGGGCACAGGCAGCACTGGTGGGCACAGGCAGCACTGGTGGGCACAGGCGGCACTGGTGGGCACAGGCGGCACTGGTGGGCACAGGCGGCACTGGTGGCCGCAGGCGGCACTGGTGGCCGCAGGCGGCACTGGTGGGTGCAGGCGGCACTGGTGGGCGCAGGCGGCACTGGTGGGCGCAGACGGCACTGGTGGGCACAGGCGGCACTGGTGGGCACAGGCGGCACTGGTACGGCACTGTTTTGGCACTGGTATAGGACTGTTGTGGCTCTGGTGGCACTGGTGCGGCTCTGGTGACACTGGTGCGGCTCCGGTGACACTGGTGCGGCTCTGGTGTGGCACAGGTGGCACAGATGTGGCACTACTGGGCACAGATGTGGCACTATGGACACAGATGTGGCACTGATGTGGCACTATGGACACAGATGTGGCACTGATGTGGCACTATGGGCACAGATTTGGCACTGATGTGGCAATATGGGCACAGATTTGGCACTATGGGGCAATATGGGCACAGATGGGCACTATGGGGCACTGGTATGGATGGCAAAACTCACAGTTTATCTCCTCTTCTCTCTCGCTGATACTGTGTGAGGAGAGGAGAGGAGATAAACTTTCATTGACCTTGCTTTGTTTACATTGTGATCGCGCCGTCATTGGACGGCGCGATCACATGGAAAAAGACCACTGTTACTGGTCAATTTCCCTGATCTGTGTAGCGCCGGGTCTCATAGACCCGGCGCGCACAGAATCTTCTGTGTGCGCGCCCGAGGCGGCGCGCATTGCTGCTTCTGCGGGGCGCCGTTAATTAACGGCAACCCCCAGTTAAGCAACCACCTTGCCGCCGTTATATGACGGCGGCTGGTGGTTAACTGGTTAAACTAGATGTTTTTTTACATCTGATTACCTTTCAATTTGCACCAAATTTGTGCTAAATAAACACTTTTTGATACATTTCAAATCAAGCTCTTTGGTCATTTACTGCTACTAATAGTAACCCTCCTACCTAAACTCTACAGTCTTTTCTTACACATTATGATCACCTTTTTGTAAATTTCTAAAATATTTCGATTTTTCAATTCTCGGCATCATTTCATGCATCTATATACTCCTCGATGGTCCACATCACACACACACATTGTAATTTTTCTTACACACTTTCACACAGTAATACGCACCTCTCATCAGACAAAGATTTTTTCAATTTTTCTGTTAATAGAGCACTGACACATTCATTTTGTATTAAAGTGGGGGTTCACCCTAAAAAAAAAATTCTAACATTGCACGGAGGCGACCTGTGAGACCGACAGTATGCTGTTGTTTTTTTTTTTTTGCGTACATACCATTTTAGGGCTATTTTCACCCCCGGCATCCCCACGGGAGTGGGCGTTCCTAATCACAGGCTGTGCTTCCGACCGGCGCATACTGCGCATCACGAGTTGCCGAAAGAAGCCAAACGTTGGTACGGCTCTATACGGCGCCTGCGTACCGGCGTTCGGCTTCTTTCGGCAACTCGTGATGCGCAGTATGCGCCGGTCGGAAGCACGTCAATCACAGCCTGTGATTAGGAACGCCCACTCCCGCGGGAAAGCCGGGGGTGAAAATAGCCCTAAAATGGTATGTACGCAAGAAAAAAAAAAAACAGCATACTGTCGGTCTCATAGGTCGGCTCCATGTAATGTTAGAATTTTTTTGTTAGGGTGAACCCCCGCTTTAAGTATTATTCAATTATATTTAATTATATTTCACTATTCTAATTATTGATCATTATTCATTGACTAGTTACCCTATTGGGTCGTCAATGTTAGTTCCAACCTATTTTTTTGGATAACTTAACTAATTTGTTGCTCTTTTATATATATATGCCCTATTAATACTCATAGATAATTCTATATTCTAGCACAATATGCTATGATTTAATATATTAAATCCCCCCCAATAATATATGGCTAACCTATTAGGTGCACATTACAGGCATCGGCTCCCCTGTTTCTCGGAGGGTGTTCACAGTGCGGTTCCTTGTAATCCCCCTGGCGTGCGTTCTTCCTTCCTCCCCCCTTGGTTTGTGGGTGGCGCTTGTGAGGCTCCATTCGGATTTCCTAACGGCTTTGCTCATTTCTGGCTAAGAGAACACCCATTCCACTTGTTAACGGTAAAATCCTTTTCGAGTCATTTTTTATGTGATATATATTAATATGTTTTTTTTTATCTCAAACTTATGTAATGTGTATTTTTGTAGAATCAATTATCCCCCTGAAGAGACCATTCACAGGTCGAAACGCGTCGGGCCACGCACACCACGCAGCATAATGTAATGTTGTATATAATTGTTTCAGATATTGTGGAATTTGTATTGTATCACCAGATTCGGAAAGGGTTTTTAATTGTTATTGTATTCAATTTGTATGTAATTGATAACTACTCAATAAACCATGTTTTACTTAATTACATCTCTACATTTCAATATTTTTGCTGTTCAAAGCCCCATGGGGAAATTTTCCTCTTTCTACATTATTCAATCTCGGGGTTCGCAGCTCTCTTGTCTCTTTGCATATGTGTCTTTTCATAGCTAAGTACTGTATCTGTGTCCATTCACACAGAATTCGGGACTCTGCCCTGCCCCCCGGCACGCCTCATTGGATTTGATTGACAGCAGCGGGAGCCAATGGCTAGCAATCTATCCAATCAGGACACGAGACACCAGCTAGAGCTGGTGTGCTTGTTCCCGGACAAAAGATGACAGCTTTTAGGTAAGTATAATGGGGGGGCTGCAGCACTACAGAAGGTTCTTCACCTTAATGCATAGAATGCATTAAGGTGAAAAACCATAATGCCGCGTACACACGATAATTTTTCGGCATGGAAAAAACGTTGTTTTAAAAAAATGTCATTTAAAATGATCGTGTGTGGGCTTCACATCATTTTTCGGGTTCTGAAAAACGACAATTTTTTCCCCGAATATGCTGCAATTTTTAACAACGTTTTAAACAATGTCGTTTTTCGGGTTGTAAAAATGATCGTGTGTGGGCTAAAAGGACGTTAAAAACCCGCGCATGCTCAGAAGCAAGTTATGAGACGGGAGCGCTCGTTCTGATAAAACTACCGTTCATAATGGAGTAAGCACATTCATCACGCTGTAACAGACAGAAAAGCGCAAATCGTCTTTTACTAACACGGAATCAGCTAAAGCAGCCCCAAGGGTGGCGTCATCTGCATGGAACTTCCCCTTTATAGTGCCGTCGTACGTGTTGTACGTCACCGCGCTTTGCTAGAGCATTTTTTTTAAATGATGGTGTGGGGGCAACGTCGTTTTAATGATGAAGTTGGAAAAACGTTGTTTTTTCTACATGCCGAAAAAGTTCGTTTTTTTTTCATTCCGAAAAATGATCGTGTGTACGCGGCATGAGGGTTTACAACCCCTTTAACGGCTGGTTCACACTTGTGAGTAGGGATGAGCTTCGTATTCGAGTCAAACTCATGTTCTACTCGTTCGTCGAATTACGAAAGTTTTGGGCCGTTCGCACCAAATTCGAGTTACGTTTCACAGCCCATAATTCACTGCGGCATTGCAGTGCATTGCTGGCTGATGATTGGCCAAGCATGCACTATGACCCGCATGCTTGGCCACTCACAGTGCGCAAAAAACGGAAAGCCATAATTGGCCAAAGCCAGGATGGCTTTGGCCAATTATGGCTCAGGGGGTTTAGTACACGCCCCACACTATAAAAGGCCGCCTGCAGGTCAGCCTTGTGTAGTGTGTTGCGGTGGTTAAGAGAGAGACAGAGAGAGAGTGTCATTTTTTGCAGGTAGATAGAGCAGGCAGGCAGGCAGGCTAGTCAGTTAAAGTTAGTGTGTAGAGGATATATATGCATCCCAGGTGTTGTATATATATTTATACACTGTATAGTTTAGCTAGATCAGCTCTTCCTAATTTACTGGCAGGCGGGTGATTGTGCTAGCTGCAGTATTCTCACGTGGTGTATTGCCTGTGTCCTCTTCAGTGTGCACCATAAAGCTACGTGGTGTGTGTACTGCCTTTGTCCTCTGTAGTTTGCACCTAAAGCTACTTGGTGTGTACTGCCCGTGTCCTCTGCAGTTTGCACCTAAAGCTACGTGGTGTGTACTGCCCGTGTCCTCTGCAGTTTGCACCTAAAGCTACGTAGTGTGTGTACTGCCTTTGTCCTCTGCAGTTTGCACCTAAAGCTACGTAGTGTGTGTACTGCCTTTGTCCTCTGCAGTTTGCACCTAAAGCTACATAGTGTGTGTACTGCCTTTGTCCTCTGCAGTTTGCACCTAAAGCTACGTAGTGTGTACTGCCTGTGTCCTCTGCAGTTTGCACCTAAAATTACGAGGTGTGTGTACTGTCTGTGTCTTTGCTATTTTTCTCAATGATTTTCATCCATATTGCAGGGACCAGACATTACATTAAAGCCGCAAGCAGTTTTGAATGAATGAATGAAAAACTTATATAGCGCAGCACATGCAAACTAAATCGCCTCTGGGCGCTCGTTGTTCCTGTCTCTCTTGATATCAAAAGAGATGAGTTTTGATCTTTCTTCTAAAGGTCAGGTGGTTTTCCTCCAACCGAATGCTGGTTGGTAAAGCATTCCATAGTCTGGGACCTTGGAGCGCAAATCTTCTTTCTCCTTTGGACTTGAATTTGGCTTTGGGTATCTGAAGCAGATTTTGGTTGGTGGATCGCAAAACGCGATTGGCGTTGTGAGCTTTTATCTTGTCGCAAAGATATTGCGGAGCCTTCCCATGGATGCACTTATGTGTCAGACAGAGTGCTTTAAAAGCAATTCTGTCCTTTACTGGCAGCCAGTGAAGGGTTCTCAGCGAAGGTGAGATTGATTCCCGTGTTTTTTTCCCAGTCACAAGTCTGGCAGCCGTATTTTGTACGACTTGCAGGCGAGCGATTTGGTACTTTGGAAGTCCGAGGTAAAGGGCATTAGCATAGTCCAATCTGGAGTTCACAATTGTTCCCACCACGACTGCTATGTCCTCTTTGGGGATAAATGGAATAAGTCTGCGTAGTAGGCGCAGCAGATGGTGGGATCCGCTGACTACTGACCCTATTTGTGCGTCCATTGTCATGTAGGTGTCGAAGATGACCCCGAGACTTTTGACTTTGGAGCTAGGGGTGATGATTTGGCCCAGAATGGGCGGGGGGGGGGGGGGGTCCAGGTTGTTGTCCGTTGACTCTTACGGCTGGCGTGTAACAGAAGAAGTTCTGTTTTGGAACTGTTGAGTTTAAGATAACTCTTAGTCATCCAGTTTTCTATCAAAGAGAGGCATGTCTCTAGATTTGGATGATGATCCTTTTTGTTGCGGATGCGAAAATACAGTTGCGTGTCATCTGCATATGAGTGATAAAGTAGTTTTTGGCTACTGATGATTTCAAAGAGAGGGCGAAGGTATATATTGAACAGCACCGGTGACAGAGGGGATCCCTGGGGGACTCCGCATGAAACCGTGCGTTTTAAATTACTTTTTTCTTATAGTAATCTCATTTTGTGAAGGGACAGTTCTAAACACGTGTCACTTAACAGGCATACTATAGACACCCAGCAGGTACAATATTTAAAGGAATTTTTCATGTTTTTTTTTTATTTAAGCATCAATAAAATCACTGCTCCTGAAAAAACGACAGTTTTTAAAACTTTTTTCCCATTGATACATGTTCCCTGGGGCAAGACCCGGGTTCTCAAAGACGTTTTACGACAATAACTTGCATATTAGGCTTTAAAATTAGTACTTTTGAATTCGAACGCTCGAGTCCCACAGACGTCAATGGGGTTCTAAATGTTTGCGCGAACGGTCGGTCCGTTCGAAAGTTCTGGTGCGAACCGAATGAGGGGGGGGGGGGGGTTCGGCTCATCCCTATTCATGACATAGCTCACTATATTTAGATGGTTGGAGGTGACTGCTCATCGATCTCCCTGCCATGATCTGACACAGGTGTAGGACCTTCAGTGGATGTATAATCTTTGTTAAAGGGGCCTTGATATAAGGCTGATATGTGCCTGTCGTTGTCACATTCTGAGTACTTAACTGTAGTCTTGCAGTCCTTGGCAAAGTGCTCTGTGGACATCTGAAGCAAATGGCATGGTTCTCCTTCTTGTTTTTTATTATTATGAATTTGTTACCTTCCAAGAGGATGAGGTCTGTCATGAATGAGACAGTAGAACCTTGGGTCTCTTTGCCTTTGTTGCTGCTGGTAGAGGGCATAGCTTCAATCCTTCTAACAGAGACAACATTTCTAGAGTTTCTGTATTTAGTAGTGGTGTTTTCTGTTCTTGTAGTTGAAGGGCTAGGAATGCTCAAGCTGATAATAAAGAAGGATTGTGTATATCTGTCACTACGTTTTTGATAAAGAAGAAAACACATTGCTGATGTTTGCACTTGGAACCAGCTGTTTCCGAGACTCACGTAACATCTTCTCCGCTCCAATGGTGTACCTGGAACATCTGGCACCCTGAGCTGGACAAATAACCAAGAGAGAATCTCCTTAGCTGTGACAGGTGTGCTCAGAAAAAAACTTCAACTGTGTACATCTGTGTCAATGCCTCCACCATATAGTAATACAGGCCGCTAACCTCACTGGATAGACCTCTAAATTAACAGAAAGATCAAACAAGCCTTCCCATAAAGCAGTGGTCCCCAACCTTTTTGGCACCGGGGACCGGCGTTGTTGAAGAAAATTGTGCCAAGGCCCGTGGGGGGGGGGGGGGTTGTATGCGCTTTTTTCGCTGGCAATTTATCGGGGCAATGGCTGGTGTTAGCGCTTCAATCATCCCGGCACAATGATTGATATGGTGTAATATACAATGAAATAGTTCAACTCACCATAATTCTGAATGTGCCAGTGTCACCTGCCACCAGATACAGATTGTCACTTGCCACATCGCCTGCCTTCATATGCAGCTTGTCACTTGCCACGTTGCCTGCCACCAGATGCATTTTGCCACTTGCCACGTCGCCTGCCACCAGATGCATTTTGCCACTTGTCACGTTGCCTGCCACCAGATGCATTTTGACACTTGCCACGTTGCCTGCCACCAGATGCATTTTGCCACTTGTCACGTTGCCTGCCACCAGATGCATTTTGCCACTTGCCATGTCGCCTGCCACCAGATGCGGAGGGTCACTTGCCAAGCTACCTGTCACCAGGTGCATTTTGTCCCTTGCCACATCGCCTGCCACCAGATTCAGATTGTCACTTTCCGCGTCACCTGTCATCAGATGCAGCTTGTCATTTGCCACCAGATGTGGATTGTCACTGCAGTGGTGGCAGCACAGGTGTGAGCATTAGTTCAGAGGCAAGCCTGGAGTAGCGGGTAGTGATTAGTGAGGGAGAGCAGCGGTAATGGGGGGGGGGGGGTGCTTTGCAGTGTTAATGGGACATCTAGGAAACAATTGTTTTGTGTGTGTCCTTGTGGTGAAGGATGTTTTACATTTACAGTAAAACATCTCACCCCACATAGTGTGAATTCAGCCTTATAGGTGTATGCCCAAGGGAGGCATTTTTAAAAGTTTTGCCAGTGTGTAATCACTTGAAGGTAGCATCCTACAATCCAGCCTGTGTCTTGTACTTGCCTGTAAATTCTGTTTCTTTAAGTAAAGTCAGTTCTTTTTCTTCCTCTGGATCAAGCACATGTGTAGGGTTGTGAGCATACAAAGTCTTTTTTTTTTTTTTTTCCCTTGATAGACCAAAGCGTGTTTTTTTTTTTTTTAACAGCATTATAGCAGCCCCGCTGTGAGCGGGGAAGAGCGGCGATGCAGGTGGGCGGTGAGAGATGATCTAATTTCTCTTGTCGCTGGCCTCAGTATAGGGGCCCCGCTGTGAGCATGGCACAGCAGTGATGTGGGTGGGCGATGGGAGATGATGTCATCTCTCTGCTCGCTCTGCCGCACATCAGGCAGTGTAGCCTTCGGGCCCAGCTGCAAACAGGCCACGGCCCGGCAGTGGGCCGCGGACCGGGGGTTGATGACCCCTGCCATAAAGGGTGCAGGTGATTGATGCTTCTGTGTGGATCTTGTAATAGTACGATCATAACGCTCCAAGACTCCAGGCAAATCTCTTACTCATTAAGGACCGGATAACAGCACTGCACCATGTAAAATCAATAAAGAATACATAGTGCTCTTTGCATAGCTTAACACTTTAATGAATGTAAAAATGCACTTACAAAAAAAAAAGCACTAATCACCTAGTGCTTTGTGTAAGAGCGTTCAGATTAATGTCGCAACAAGACTGTGAATGAAAGGTGGCTGCCGATAAAGTAACAGTTGAGACGTTAAACTAAACGCTCGTATACCAAGCATTAGTGTTTTGTTTTGTAAGTTAATTTTTACATTCATTAAAGTGTTTTAAGCTATGCAGAGAGCACTATGTATACTTTATTGATTTTACATGGTGCAACGCTGTCATCCGGTCCTTAACGAGTAACAGATTCGGCTGGAGTCTTAGAGCGGTATGATTGTATTATTACAGGATCCCCACAGAGGCAATCAATCACCTATTGCATCCTTTATGGGAAGGCTTGTTTGACCTTTCTGTTAATTCAGAGATCTATCCAGTGAGGTGAGCGGGCCTGTACTGCTATATGGTGGAGGCATTGACATGGATGTACACAGATTTTTTTCTGAGCACACCTGTCACTGCTGAGGAGATTCTCTCTTGGTTATTAAACCTCTTTCTGCCTTATTATCTCACAGATGAATATGGACTTTTCTAGATGTTCAATCTAATACATTTATTTATACTTGCTCATTTTATATGAATTTTTACTTAGTTTTATTTATTATTTTAGCGCTGCACTGTATACATTTTCAATGATAAAAAGTTGACCTGGATGCCACCTGTCATTCCTGGGCTTTTTTGGCAGCACAACCAGGATTCCTGACCTGTGCTACCAACTCAAGTAAATCCCGAGCGCCTGAACTACCTCCAGAGTATATAGCGATCTTTCTCCTGCCGAATGTGAATTAGGAGAAAAATAAAGGCAAGACACTGTCCTGATTTCACTGGAAACTAGAAACCACTCTGGTAAATGAAGATGGATGAGGACGCAACATCACCTTATCATGATGCAAAACAGCTCCTTACAAGAAAGAAAAGTCAGCTCTTACACTCCACTTAAACAATACACTGTAATCCAGTGCTCATGGGGCACAAAGAGCAGACAGTCTCTTGGCGGTTGCAAAAAGCTGATTCTTTATTCAACCAAAATGAAGCTAAAATACAGTCCTGAATGGACACAGATGAATATAAAAAGGAAAACTTGCAATGCCACCTGGGATCCCTTGAGCAACGAGGGGCCGACAGTTTCCAGTGTAGAGCAAGTGTAACACAGCATGGAGTGTACGATGCAACAGAGAGAGGGAGGCGGCCGCCAACACCCTGTGGTGAAAGTCACAATTGGGACATGCGGGCCAGCATGTGGAGGAACCTCCAATGTGCAGGGAGCAGAGACCGGAGCCAAGTCAGCGGGGAGGAAGCTCTGTTCCGCGTGTGTCAGTGACGTCAGTCCCACTGAGACACTGACACAAAAGCCGGAGAGACAGCCGAAAGGTGAAATGAATGCGCCGTAGAATGCTCCTCCGCACAGGGAAAATCTCCGCTGCTGCCCAGCTGGAAAGTCCCGACTTCACAAACCAGCTGGGGACCGGCTGGAGGAACTGTCACGTTGCCAAATATACTGGAGATGTGCTCCTAGGATCGTGGTGAATCAACAAGCATAAGCTGGGTTGCCTTGATGACGCTTTTTGCGCTCAGTCGCTTTGTCACAGTCAAGGAATTAGCCAAGAGACTGTCTGCTCTTTGTGCCCCAAGAGCGCTGGATTACAGTGTATTGTTTGTTTGTACCCATAGTTTCCATTTATGGTTTCCATCCAGCTGCACTGGGCTCACATCCCTCTCTATTGAATTCTGCTCCCGCCCCATTGTGCTCTATGTTATTCTCACACATGTCCACAGTGTTAGCACTGGTGATATTGCTGTTTTACTTACACTCCACTTGCTGAAGTGATAGCAACCAATGAGGCCACCTTCCGAGTCAAAAGGACTAACGGAGTTTCTTAAATTGGTTCAAAAAGGTGACATCTGCAAGGACAGTCAAGAAAAAATTCAAGTCCCAAGGACACAAGGGTGGCCTGACAGGCGGGACTGTCTGTGTTACGCTCTGTATAAAGTATGAATCAAGGATGTGAAAAACAGCCTCTGGAAATATAATGGATAGGGACGAGTCTCACCCTTAAAGGGGTTGTAAAAGTTTGTTTTTTATTTTCTAAATAGGTTCCTTTAAGCTAGTGCATTGTTGGTTCACTTACCTTTTCCTTTCCCTTCTAAATGTTTTTTTTCTTTGTTTTCTTTGTCTGAATTTCTCACTTCCTGTTTCTCCTCAGTAAGGTGTTCTGGCTGACTAAACACCGCTTGGATGATGGTGTGAAGTTTACTGAGGAGAAACAGGAAGTGCACTAGCTTAAAGGAACCAATTTAGAAAAAAATAACAAACCTTTACAACCCCTTTGATGGTCTTCCTAAAAGGAAAAAAACTCCCACTCACAAATTTCTGCGGGTGCCATTTCCTGGCTTCAACCCAGGCATAAAATGTCTCTAAGTCCAGTATTTGAAGCTCCCTGAAGCTAGCTTCCAGGTGCTTAACAGTGTGAAGACAACAGGACCCAAGACCATTAGGTCTGGCTGGACTGCAAGTGTCCAAGGGACGTCTCCCCAGTAGGGTTGGCCCAAGACATTGTGCTGCCTGGGCTTAAAAGGTGTACTTAACCACTTGCTTACTGGGCACATATACCCCCTTCCTGCCCAGGGGAAATTTCAGCTTTCGGCACTGCGTCGCTTTAACTGACAATTGTGCAGTCGTGCGACGTGGCTCCCAAACAAAATTGATGTCCTTTTTTCCCCACAAATATAGCTTTCTTCTGGTGGTATTTGATCACCTCTGCGGTTTTTATTCTTTGCTCTATAAACAAAAAAAGTGACAATTTTGAAAAAAACACAGTGGGCCTGATTCTCAAAAGAGATACGCAGACTTAACTGCTGTTCAGCCTGCGTATCCCTGTGCCTAACTTTGGAAACGATTCTCAAAAGGCTTTTTCCAAAGTTAGGCAGAAAATCTGACATGTGTAAGACACTTACACGGTCAGATTTTAGGATGCAGTACCGCATCCGCCACTGGGGGCATTTCTCATTGAAATGCAGCTTTGCGTATGCAAATGAGGACTTAAGCAGGTTTTCAAAGCATTTCATCACTGTGATTTCTGCCTAAGTTCCGAATTTGCCTGCGCAAAACTAGGGCTGGTTTTATAATGTGGAAAGTTAGTCACACATTGTAAAGGCCCATTCCAGCGACGGCATTTGGTATGCATTCCCGAGGGAGAACTCCACGGCAATTTTAAAATTCAAAACCGGCATGGGTTCCCCCCCAGGAGCATACCAGGCCCTTAGGTCTGGTATGGGTTGTAAGGAGACCCCCCCCACGCCGAAAAATTGACGTAGGGGGTCCCCCTACAATCCATACCAGACCCGTATCCAAAGCACGCTACCCGGCCGGTCAGGAAGGGAGTGGGGACGAGCGAGCGCCCCCCCCTCCTGAGCCGTGCCAGGCCGCATGCCCTCAACATGGGGGGGTTGGGTGATCTGGGGCAGGGGGGCGCACTGCGGGCCCCCCCACCCCAGAGCACCCTGTCCCCATGTTGATGAGGACAGGACCTCTTCCCGACAACCCTTGCCGTTGGTTGTCGGGGTCTGCGGGCGGGGGCTTATCGGAATCTGGGAGTCCCCTTTAATAAGGGGGCCCCCAGATACCGGCCCCCCACCCTAAGTGAATGGATATGGGGTACATCGTACCCCTATCCATTCACCTGGAGGCAAAAAGTAAAAGTTAGTAAACACACAACACAAGGCTTTTTAAAATAATTTATTATTCTGCTCCGGATGCCCCCCCTGTCTTCTTTATTAGCTCTATTTCCAGGGGGGGCTTCTTCCGCTCTCCGGGGGGGGTTTCTTCTTCCGCTCTCCGGGGGGGGGCTTCTCCGCTTTCCGGGGGGCTTCTTCCATCTTCTCCCCTCTTCCGCTGTTGACTCGGCGAACCCCGGTTCTTCTCCAGCTGTCCGGTGCCTTCTTCTTCAGCGCTGGCTGCCTGCTATGTTTGTGTGTTAGCTCAATTAGTAACAGGCAGCCGGCGCGGTCTTCTGTGATGTCAGGGTCTTCTGTTCTTCTCCCCTCTTCCGATGTTGACTCGTCGCATCTTGTCGCTGTAATGATGGAAGCGCGCCTTGCATCCCATTTATATAGGCATCACCGTCCCATCATGCTCCGGTAGGTACCCACGTGGTGGGTGCCTACCCACGTGCACCCACCACGTGGTTTTTATTGGGACTGTGACATTATGGCGGACACATCGGACACATTTTTGGGACCATTCACATTTATAAAGCGATTAGTGCTATAAATATGCACTGATTACTGTATAAATGTGACTGGCAGGGAAGGGGTTAACACTAGGGGGCGAGGAAGGGGTTAAATGTGTTCCCTACTAGTGATTCTAACTGTGGGGGAAGGGGACTGACTGGGGGAGGTGACCGATCTGTGTCACTATGTACAAGGGACACAGCATCGGTCTCCTCTCCCTGACAGGACCTGTGCCGATCATGGGTACCTTGCGGACATCGCAGCCGCTAGGCACGCGCAACGGCACCACAGTGACGCGACAGGCGCGCGCCCCCCAGTGGCCGGAGGTTCCAAGGACATCAATAGACATCCTCCCGGCATTTGAGAGCCACCTTGTGGCCGTCTTTTGCCTATGACCGGGGCTCCAAGTAGTTAACCTACCAGGCTTCTGCCGACTAAAGAGGGAGCTAACCGCGTTCCATCTAAACTAATGGAACGTAATGAATTAATACGTAATAAACTTTTTTTTATTTTTATTAATTTGTTACGTTCCATTAGTTTAAATGCGTCATTCGTTATTTCAGATAATTTGTAACTTTGGATACATTTGTATTGGTTACGTTCACTAACAGCCAAATTTGAAAGGAAATTTCAATACCTATAATTTGATAGTTAGTAATGGTTATTATCAGTTAGTTATTTTGGATTTTTGTTCTTATTTTCGGATTTTAGTTCTATTTAATTTTCATCCTTATTTACGAATTTATTCGAAATAACGAATTTCGATCATAACAAATGACTGGAAAACGAAAAAAAATAAAAAAAAACGAAAATTAACAATTTTTTCAGCAGTGCACATGTCTATTGAGAAGTAATGACACCGCGAGAATGTTGCACGTTTTGTTGTGATTCTGGTTCTCGGCAGCAGAATCACGTGATTCTGCCCACGGTCCCAATACACTCAGGTGTGAACAGGGCCTAAGAGAGAGAAAAATTTAAAGTGGAGTTCCACTTAAAAATGGAACTTCTGCTTTTCGGAACCCTTAGGGGGAGGGGGGTACAGGTATTTGCATCCACTTCCGGGCATAGATTAACGTGGAAGTCACGCTACTTCCTGCCCCCCTCCAGTCTCCTGGGAAACACACTGGTCCTAGGAGAGAGCGAGGACCAGTGAGGGCTCGCTGCGCTACTCGTGCATGTACAGTAGGGAACCGGGTAGTGAAGCTGCAAAGCTTCACTTCCTGATTCCCTCATTGAGGATGGCGGTGGGGGCAGCCGAGCGATTGCTCGGTTTCGGCTGCTGACATTGCGGGCGCGCTGGACAGGTAAGTGTCCATTTATTAAAAGTCAGCAGCTGCAGTATTTGTAGCTGCTGGCTTTAAAAAAAAGAAAAAAAAATCGGGTGGACCTCTGCTTTAACACCAAGATCTGATCCCCCCCCCCATAGACTGCAATGGGATTCCCCTTTTAGATCACATTTGCTGAGTTTTGCACAGGAGACACTGAATCCATTAAAAACAAACCAGAGAACATTCACCCATTATTACGACTAAACCAGGACACATTCACCCATCACTATTCATCTTGCTGTGCAGGGACACACCATTCACATCATACGTGACGTCACACCCCGCAGTATCTATTGAGGAGCTATAGGCCGCCGCCGGTTCCATCAACTGCGCTTGCGCAGCAGCAGCTGCGTCCATTGACGCCGCACGTAAGCCGCCATATTGCTTGTGGCAGCTGACCTTTGCAGTGAAAAACTTAAAGTAAGAGGAAGTAACGCAGAAGCGAGCAGTAAATAGGCGCTCAGAAGGGTGCTGCCCTAAATAAATTCCCATTTCATCTGCCTAGTTGTTCGGCAGCCATTTTGGTTGAGGCACTGCGGCGGCTCCGGAGCCGCCATGTTGGAGGTGGAGCCAGAGGCTCTGTGTTTATCGATACTCAGGGTTAGGGGCGGGGAGAATGTAAGGTGGCCTGGCCCCTCCTCTTGCCCTCTGCCCTCCGCCGCATTGAACGAATGGCTACTACACAGGAATTGTGGGCGGGGCGCACGGAACCTTCACATACCGGATCTCTGACATACCGGATCCGGAAGCTTGCTTGTCCCCAGTCCAAATCAATACAGGAGAATAGCAAACCAAATTCACAATTACCATTCCGCTCACGGTCGCTCATTTCCTGGCTTTCCTGGATTTTACATTGAACTTCAGCATTCTGTGTGCCGGTGTCTCGGTTTTCTATTGGCTGCAGCTGCAGACTGAGCCCCTTCCCCCCACTGTGCGCCCTGGACGATGATCTGCCGGTCGGTGAGGAGCTGTGCTGCGGTAAGAAGTGTCTGTGTGTGTATGGAGGGAGAAGAGTGCGATCGCACTGCAGGGAGCCGGTTTGTAGCATTGCACAGAGATCTGATCCTTGCAGCTGTGCCCAGGGGGTGCAACATTCACAAGGGGGGGTCTCACCTGTGTAGCAGATCACCCCTGTGCCCATACACTCCATGGGGGGTGTCATCAGGCTGGAAATGGGCTGCTTTGGGAGAGACAATCTGATCCTCGCATATCTGACAGATCATCTTACATCTGTGGTATGATTGCTGGTGACAGCCCACTTCCTGGGGGATCTCTACCATTCACCCATCTAACAGGCGATCAGTAACTCTAATGTAACCCTTCACCCAGAGCAAGGTGAGCCTTGGAGGATGACAGATCTCCCCCCCTCCCCTGAGATCACCATCATCCAATCTAAAGATACCTAGAGGCCTACTGCTCACCACACACTGTACAATCTGACTGGTCAGACTCCATGATGGCGGCCATACACCCTTCAGTCTTCTTATCACACTGCATAGATGTGTGGGTAGGTCAGTTGGCTCCTGTTTAAATTGACCCTAGTACATGTATGGCTGTGCTTCATGCCGGCCAAACATCACTCCTTTTCCGGTCAAAACTGAACCGATTCTCCCATCCACATAATCCCCCCCCCCCGTGTCATTGTATTTTGACAGCGGAGAATTTGGCTGGTCTCTTCCGCTGTCAGAATATACTGGGCGGCATGCGCTGATCGGGCAAACGTTTTCTAGCAAGCCTTTTTGTGAGCGATCAATCAGTAGACCGATTGTTCTTGAACAAGACTGGCCATAGATGTACTGAAATTAAGCGGATCCCTGTGGAACCGGACGCATTTCCAATCGATTTTGTGGCTGCTTTAGGGACCAAAAGTGTCACTTTAGTCAGAAAATGAAGTCCTGCTAGATGACTTCAGGCTGGCCCCAGGTAAAACATTATAAGTAAGTGTCTATACTGTGTACAATCCAGTAACACATTGTCTCACCCTGACCTGCACATGCTCAGTTGCTCCCCATTTTTAGGCATTTTTAGTTTGTAGAGGCTGATCTGCTGACAGCCCTAAATCAGAACTTTACTAATGACAACCTAATAAAAAATAATGTTCTTTAGCGAGGAACATACATTCCACATTAATAATTGTGCTACCATAATTTGTGTGTGCTGTAAATTGCCTTTAGCAGTGTCCCTGTTTCTGCAGGCTGCCATTTTGCTGAAGCCCAGAGCCCCTGAGCAGCAGTAAAGGCTCGTTCACACCATAAGTGCATGAAAACTGACATCAGTTTCCATGCGCGTTGACATCAGTTTCCATGCGCGTTGACATCAGTTTCCATGCGCGTTGACATCAGTTTCCATGCGCGTTGACATCAGTTTCCATGCGCATCGGTTATGTGCCCTATTCACACCAATGTTGATGGCATGTCATTATTTCCCGTGCAGAAAGAAATCCGCACGTGATACTAGTGTTGTGAACAGGGCACATGGAGAACAATTTTTTTTTGTGCCCTTGCAGAACGCGTGCAGAAAAACTGATGTCTCTACACCACGGTATGAATGAGGCCTAAATCAGAACTGAACACATCAGGCCTCGTTCACACCACGGTGCAGAGACGTCAGTTTTTCTGTACACGTTCTGCAAGGGCACAACAAAAAAAATAATAATTTTGTTCTCTGTGACCTGTTCACTCCACAACACTGGTATCGCGTGCTGATTTTTTTTTTTCTGCACAGGAAAACATGACATGACATTAACATTGGTGTGACTAGGGCACATAACTAACGTGCATGGAAACTGATGTCGGTTTTCCCATTCGTTTTCATGCATGTAATACGGAATATGGAACTGCTAACTGTCACTTTTACTTGTGTCCTCAACCAACTGTCAAACCATCAAATGGATGGTGTCATAACTGGTCACACGTGCAGCACCATGGCAGTTGTGAATCAAACAGAAGCAGCTTCCTTGGCTGTAAGGGATAGGAGGGTTTAATTCTGCTTTAGGACTGTCAACAGATCGACTTCTACATATTTGGCAGGAACAAAGATTGTCTCTGGACAGCCGCACTCTGAACAAATTGTAGCCTTTTATTAAAAGGACAGCAGTACAAGTCACAGCAAAATAAAACCTGACTGCTGGTGCATTTTGCACTGAAACTAGGGCTTAGTCATAGTTAACATATTTGGTAGTACCTAAAAAAAAAAAAGCATGGACAAGACGGTGCATTACTGGATTTTAAACCCTATAAGCACTTATTTTGTATGTTTTACATAGCTATATCTGCAAAAAGGGCCAGCCTGAAGTGATCTAGCAAGACTTAATTTTCTGACCAAAGTAGCACTTTAAAAAAAAAATTAAACGCTCCTATCCTTTGCATTTAAGGAAGCTGCTTCTGTTTGATCTGCAACTCCCATGGTGCTGCATATGTGATAAGTTATGTCACCAACCATTTAATGGTTTGACAGTTTGGTTGAGGTCACAAGCAAATATGACAGTTGGCAATCCTGGCATTCCAGGTAGAGGTCGACCGATGTTTGGCCATTTTGGAGAAATCGGCATCGACCGATTATTATCCAAATTGGGCCGATATTTAACACTGGCCGCACCTGTGCCAGCAGAGTGTAGAGGAACGTGGGGTTCCTCCTCCCTTCTCCAAACTCTGTCTGCAGAGCAGCACCGCGGTGTGTGAAACGCTGTGCATTAGAGAGAGAGAGAGAGATGGAGCTGTCATTATTGAGGTTGAATGTCGGGGTGGGCGGGACCCAGCTATCCAACACCAGCCAATAGGATGAGATCTGGCCTTTCTGCTACATGTATGTGGACCCGCCCCTTTCTTTATTGGCCCGATCATTGGCTGGATAGCTGCTGGGTCCTGCCCACCTCCGACATCACGCTGAATTTGTGAGCTACTCTCTCCATACAGTTTCACACGCCACGGCGCTGCAGAGAGCAGTTTCACACAGTTACATTATCGGGTATGAAACCTGCCAGTGCCATCTGCTAATGCCAACTAGTGCCACCTGCCATTGCTAACAGTGCCACCTGCCAGTGCCAACTATTGCCATCCTGTGCCATGTGCCAATCGGTGACACCTGCCAGTGCTAACTAGTGCCATCTGCTAGTGACATCTTCCAGTGCCAATTAGTGCCACCTGCCAACCAGTGCCACCTGTTAGTGCCACCTGTCAGTGCCTGCCAGTGCCACCTGCCACAAAAAAAAAAAGAATCGGCCAAAAATATCGGCCACAAAAATCGGCATTGTACATCGGCTGCCCGATTTCTAAATATCAGCATCGGCCAGAGAAAAACCCATATCGGTCAACCTCTAATTCCAGGAATGTAACTTGTAACTGTTTTTTGAAACCATTCACTCAATGGGTTTAGTTTTGCTTTACAATTTACTGCTGTGCAGCTTCCAGAAAGAAGAAGAGACGGGAGCCACGCTGGAGGCAATTTACAGCACACACTAAATCTGGTAGCATAATTATTATTGTGGAATGTATGTTCCCTGCTAAAGAACATTATATATATATATATATATATATATATATATATATATATATATATATATATATATATATATATATATATATATATATATATATATAATCTCTCGATTGTTTTGCATCATTGTATCATAAGTTCGATCAGATTGAGATTGCATGGTGGCAACAGAGATTCGATCAATAACCTGTGCTCATATCTTCCAACTATTGAATTCCGCTTCCCATTGTGTAGCTGATGGTCGATCAGTTATTACTATTGGGAAAGATTGATTGGAAAATCAATCATTTAACAAAACGTGTGGGGCCACTATTGGATACACCAACAACTATGTAGTGCAAGGGCTTGTCTGGTTGGATGTAGATCGATTGGATGTGTTGGGTAGGTCCTCAAATTACTCAGCTTTGATAAGTCTAATGTTGATTATATAAAGATTGTGCAGTTAGATTGTAGCATATGTATGGTGAGGGTTGCCCACTCTGGCTGGTTAATGTTGGATTGGGGAATGTTTGTATATCTGTAGGACTAGGAGTGTGCTAATGAGGTCACTCATAGTCCTATGGGAACTACAAGCCATCTGCTGTGGTGGCAGATGGGACTTGTGTTTTTTTTCTTCACAGTCCTCTGCCATGGCAATTTTAATGTGACACCTGGTGGTGGGTAGAGGAACCCTGTTTGGGGAGGCTGTTGGAAAGTAGGTGGATAGGAGTATTCTACGGGTGTAACCTATTCCTAATGGTGAACTCCTCCACACCAGGTATGCTGGGACTGCACTGGTGGCCCCCAAAAGCAGGACAAGGTAAAGAGCCTCGTTCCCTATGAGGGCTGTCCACGCCATTGTGCACTGGAAAAAGTCATGCATGCAGTATTTTTATTTATTTTTTATTTTTTTGTAGCTCGGCCGGTTGCAACACAAATTACAGCATTGAAACACTATTGTGTCTAGGATTACATGCGATTTTTTTCCAATAAAGATCCCAGTCTGGTCTGACACTTCCTCCCCGTCACGCTATGTCATTGGGGTCAATTCAGTAAAGGTTACCACATGCGATATGAAGGTCATGTGACTCATTTTTTTGTGAATATCGTGTGACATAATGGGAGTCAATTCATCAAATAAAATATCGAATGTGAGGTAATACTGCGCATTTGTTAAAATGATGAGGTAAATACCATAAAAAAAAAATAAGAGAAATCATTAAAGTCAATTCACATCAGTCTCTTCCCTCAAAGAACGCACATTTATTATTTATCGCCTGGCGGCAATGTAGAAAAGTACAAAATAACAATTATAGGGACTCTGCACCGGCCAGAATGTGGAAAGTATTCAATGTATCTGTGTGAAAATGTTCTCCCCTGAGTTCAGGAGTGAAAATAAATTGTAACGTTTCACCAGAGGGAGAACTATTTTGTGAACGGAAGCACGTTAGAATGTTTTTACAGTTTTTTACAGTTTCACAATATTGCTGTGTGCAGTGTTGGCCTGCAAAAAGAAATAAAAAATTTGAAAAAAAACTCCAAAAATAATGAAACATTTAAGTGCTAAATAACGCAAAACATAAATATTTAACCCATTGGTTAACCACTTGCCGTCCGCCATATAGCAAAATGAGGGCGGCAAAGTGGTTCTGTTATCCTGACAGGATAACTAGCTGGCTCACAGCAATCTGTGATGTGGCGTGTCGGTCTGGCACATTGCAACTCCGATCTAGATAAAGAGTCTCTGAGGGAGACTCTTTGCCTCATGATCAGCTGTGTCCAATCACGGCCGATCACAGTGTAAACAGGGAAAGCCGTTATCGGCTTTTCCTCACTCACGTCTGTCAGACGTGAGTAGAATAGAGCCAATAGGCTGCTCCTCTGACAGGGGGATCTGTGCTGATTATCAGCGCAGCTCCCCCGAGGATGCCCACCACTAGTCACCACCAGGTATGCCACAATGGATGCCAATCATTGCTCAGCAATAATGCCTTCCAATCAGTGCCGCCTTTCAGTGCCACCTATGTGTGACCATCGGTGCCGTCTTATCAGTGCCCCTCAGTGAAGGAGAAAACTTGCTTACTTACAAAGTTTTGTAACAGAAACAAAAGAAAACTCTGTTTGTGGGAAGAACATGATAAAAAAAATATTGTATGGGTACTGTGTAGCATGACCGCGCAATTGTCATTTAAAGTGCGACAGCGCTGAAAGCTGGAAATTGGTCTGGGAAGGAAGGTGTATAAGTGCCCTGTATTGAAGTGGTCAAATAACGCAGGTTTTTTAGGGAATTTACTACTTTTGAGATAAATACCACATGAGTTATTTTAACTCAAATATTCATGTGGCATTTATCTCTTGGTGCTTATTTACACTTGCACAGAGCAGGCAAGTATAACCTGTTTATTAAAAAAAAACGACTTTACCTCTGGGGTCATCCTTTAAGTGAGCAGATTGCTTTACCCTGCATAGGTGAGGCACAGATTGAGTTTGCTGAAAATTTTAAGTATATTGTAAACCCTCACCTTGTAAAACAACCCACCCGGTTTAAAATGAAAAGCAGAACATTTGCTTAAAAAATACAATAAAATCCATTTGTCTCTCTATCTCTCTATCTCTCTGACACGCGCGCGCCTGATCAAACCTCTAGCTCCCTTGTTACCTCCTCCCATGCTCGCTTTCAGGACTTCTCCAGAGCCTCTCCCATCCTCTGGAACGTCTTGCCCCGGTATGTCCGATCAGCCCCTACCCCCCTGTACACCTTAAGGGGATCCCTGAAAATTCACTTATTCGGGGAAGCCTATCCCACCTAGCAACTGTCCTCGAGCCACTCCCATGAAATAATTCCCTGCATCTATTACCTTTTGTACCACCAAACCCTCCCTTTAGAATGTAAGCTCTATGAGCAGGGCCCTCCTATACCTTCTGTATTGAACTGTACTTGTGCTGTTCCGCCCTCTACATTGTAAATTGCGGCGTAAACTGTTAGCGCTATATAAATCGTGTATAATAATCATTGGATCAGCTCCCATCACAGCCAGGAAACTGACCACGCTATGCTCTCACGCCTAGCATAGTCAGTTGTTAATAGGGAAGCAGAGGTACTGGCAAGAACACCAGGAATTTCACATTAAATACAAAGTGAACAGGATACTTTCTCATACAAGTACAGCAGGAACATATCAGGAATATGAAATGTCGGGTTTACATGTGCTATATGTTCTGTGACGGTAACACAAGTTTTATCTAAAGTGAATCTAAATTTGTCTTTCTTGGTTTTAGTCATTTCTGCAACAACATATGGTCAGTATTTGTACATTATTTTTATTTTTTTTATCTCATTCAGGGGTAAAAGCTGCAAATAGTTTTTTTAAAAAAGTATAAAAGCATAAGAGTAATAAAAAAAATCTCTGTTGTGACAGGGGACCTCTTGGAATATACATCCGTGAAGATGTCCTTGAGGATGCGTCACCAGTAACATTGATGAAGAAATGTATAAAGCTTAAAACTGGGTAAGGAGAGCTTTGAGATCGGCATGCAATTTTTCCATTTGTTCATTGTTTGGCCAATCCGAAAAAAAGGTTTGCAGGAACTTAATTGTCTTTGTCTACTTAAAGCGGGGTTCCGGGCATAAAAATGTATTTTATTTTTTTGCAATCTCAATTGTATTATGAATATTCATTAAAACATATTAATAAAGCACGATTGGTACATAAACAGTTGCAGAAACCTACCTGGAATAATCTCAGGGATCTTGTGGGCATTATGAAGCCCAGTTCATGTTTCTTCCTGGAGAGAGGTGCATGCTGGGATTTTTAGGCACAGTAATGCCCAGAGACTACTGGGGAAATGAGTGTCATTTCCCAGGAGGCAATGGGGTCTTAGGACAGGAAGTTCTACCTCCTTGGACTAGGAACTAGACGGATAACAACATCTGCCTAGTAACAGCCATATAGAAGTGAGTACATTTTTTTTTTTTTTTTTTTACATTAAAGGCAAGCTGTTCATTAAAAGTTTTTTGTTTTTAGGGTGGAACTCCGCTTTAAAGCGATATTAAATTTAACATATCACCGCATACCAATCATTTAGATGTGGCTGCATTTGTTTTCATTTTTAGGCTTAACACGCCTCCTGTATTAGTTCCTACACTCTGGCTGGAGAAAGAGACCCACCTTTGGCCAGCAGCATTATTAAACTGGAGGGGGGGTGGGGGGTGTTAGATGTACTAGCAGATTTAGATACTCTAACAAATTAAAACCAAGCTCCAGCTCACTCTCTTTAAAGTGGAGTTCCACCCATAAATATAACATTACATCAGTAGTTTAAAAAAAATGTCATTAGTCCTTTTAAGGGAAAAAAATATATTTTTTAGATGCCTTGAAAGTGTTGTTGCTAGGCAGAATAGTTAATCTTCCCACTTCCTTCACCTAGGTGCTTAAGCTTCCTAACCTACACCGCACAGACTCCTGGGAATGTAGTGGGTGTAACTTTCCAGGAGTCTGTGCATTCCCCAGTCTCGAAGAATCATGTGACTTGGACAGTACAGGTGCTGAAACATGATCTGAAACCTATTACACTGCTTGTGCAGCACTGAGCATGTGCGAGATCTGCAAGGCTGAAATCCAGGAAGTCATACAGTCTGGCTTCATGATGCCCACACTTAAGATGGCCCCAGTCAATTTCTATTTTATAAAGTGTCTAAATGATGTAAAAACCTAACAAAACGGACCTTAGTTTACAGACTAACTTTACTAGAATACATTAAGCTTGTGTATTACAAGGGTATTTATATTTAAAAAGTGAAATTGTGGCCGGAACTCCGCTTTAAGCGTTACAGAAAACAGTTTTTTCCCTTTTGGGATAAAGGTTTTATGTATATGAATAAAAGTTATAACCTCCCCTGTCAGTGGTAAATGGTTTGTCTCGCTCCTGTAAATGCTAGATTTACAGGACTGTTGTCTTTTAAAAAACAGACTTACTGGTAGGATCACCAGGTGAATAAGAAGGAAAGAGCCTAAAAATGGAAACTAATGCAGCCATCACACCTAAGAAGAATTGGGTAAACTGCAATAAAATCGGTTGCTTTTGGGTTTAATAATGCTTTAAAGTAGAACTAAAGACACATCATTTTTTTTTGGGGGGTTTGTGAAGAGGGAATAGAACACCTGTTAGGTTTTTATTGTTGTCATCGTCCCTAAAGCCTCGTACACATGATCAGATTTTCAGACAGGAGTTGTGTGATGACAGGCTGTTGTGGAAACTCCACCCATCTGTATGCTCCATCGGACAATTGTTGTCGGATTTTCCATCTGACAAATGTTTGATGGCATGCTTTAAAATTTTTCACGGACAACGGTATGTTGGCAGATTTTCTGATCGTGTGTACAAAAGTACAAATACGCATGCTCGGCAGCAATGCTCACCAAACACAACATTGGCAGAAGGTGCCCAAAGGGTGGCGCTAAAGAGCTGAAAAACACGTAGTACATCACAATGTTCGTGTTTGTTGGCCGGCAGTGTGCGCCGTTTGTATTCAAGACAAGTTTTTGGCCAACGCCCTTCGGACAAAAGTCTGAGACTTTGTCTGCGAAAAATTAGCGCTCCGAGTCCCCTCCACTCGTACAGTTTTAAAACCTCATATGGTAAATATTTAGGATGTACCACGCTTTCTCTTTGTTCTCCTTTCTTTCCCTTTTATCTCTCGCCATCCTAATTTCTTGTTTTTTTCCCCCATCCCTCTCTCTAGCCATCTTTCTTGTTTTTTTTCTCTTATTCTTTCTCTCTTTTTCTTTCTTCCTCCCCCTCCTTTTCCTCTCCCTTCCATGTATTCTCTATTTTTATTCCTTCTCTTACTCCTTGGTGGTGGAGGGGGGATGGGATGAGTGGCAGTGCTGGGGGGAGTTCTGATCACCCTTGGGTGCTCTAGATCAGCTGCACTAGATTTTGCAGTTTCCAGTTTTAGTAAATCGACCCCTTTTTTCTCAATGAATGGAAAGTGTTCTCTTACTGTATGAGAAGGAGAGGTGGGGCAGTGATGTCACAATCTTCAGCTTGTCCAATCAGAGAACACTTCACATTCATTGAGGAAATGCAAAGTGTTCTCTGAATGGCGCCTGTACAAAGCAAGTGACCTCACTGAGCAGCAGTGCAATAGCTCGGCAGAGGACCCAAAAACGATTTGGCGATCCCACAGGTGTATACATGCATGGTTGCATTGGACCAATGTAAACATGCAAAATATGGATATGTGGACCACTTAATTTTTACACATAACATTAACTTCCAAAACTTTTATTTTTTCCAGCTGATGTTCACAAGGAACAGAGTCACGTGATGTATGAAGGCAAACACATACACTTTTCCGAGGTTGACAATAAGCCCCTATGCTCCTACAGTCCCAAACTCTGCAAGCAGAGGAGACTCAATGGCTATGCCTTCTGTATCCGACATGTTCTAGAGGACAAGACGGCTCCCTTCAAGCAATGTGAATATGTGGCCAAGTACAACAGCCAGCGCTGCACCAACCCCATCCCTAAATCAGAAGACCGAAGGTATGTCCATCTGCCTCTATCAGCTGATATAGAACCCAGCTACCCTTATCCATCATTCTATGTAGAATATACAGCACAACTCAATTGACCCAATGGCCTCAGTAGAACTTGCTATAATGAGAAGTATGGAAAATGAACATTGTAACTAACGTTGTTTAGCAGCAGAGCTGAAGCCACCCAGGGGTATTTGTCAATGTGCTGTATGCTAGAGGCAGGATCGGAGGAGGGATCCCTGAATATGTGTATCAATGGAAATTACAAACTTTTAAAGAGAACTCCGCGTTTTGGGCCAAGTTTCCTGATGAACCCATATTGTCTTCAGCCTTCTACCCCCACACTTGCAGAACCAGTGGATTCCCCCACCCCCGCTAGCTCCTGTCAAATTTGCATTTGACGGCACAGCTGTTCATTCATTCAGTTGTGAATTGAAAAACAAGTTCCATCTGCCGCTGTGGCAGAGGGTACTGTAGTCTTCAATTGAGCAAAAGTGGGGCGACGTCATGGCACTTTGTAGTCCATTGATACTTTCTCGACTTCTGTTGCCAAAGTTCTGTACCTTGGTATGGACCTGAGCTGGGGAAATAATCTGCAGAAGCCAGAGCATTGCACCTACGATCTACTGATTGCAGTTTACATGCATTAGACTCAAATGTGCAAAATAATAATTGCACATTATTGTTTTATTGAGGGTGAATCCTGCTGGTTTGAGATCTGGGCTTCCAGCATAAGATATGCAGATTTTTTTTTACAACCATAATACACTGCATGACCTTTGAACTATGGCAAGCAGGCTTTAGAAGAGCCAGAAAGAGAGGGATTTTGTAAAAGCCAGCTCCGTCACTATAAAAGAGGGGCTCGAAGCAGCCATAGTGTTGGTGTATTGAAAGCTGCTGTCGGAAAAGGATAGGAATAGATGGCAAATTGCTTAACCCTCCTGGCGGTATCCCCGAGCGTGACTCGGGGTGGATTTTTTCTGCTATAATCGGTAACCCCGAGTCACGCTCGGGGTAGATATGCAGAGCCTACAGCGTGCACTGGCTTACCTTGTCCCTGGATCCAGCGATGCCACCTCGCTCGATTCACACAGTGTCCCCCTGTGCCGCCGATCTCCGTTCCCTGCGACGTTATGACGCACGGGAGCGGAGATCGGCGCCAAATTCAAAAAGGTAAACAAACACTATACATACAGTATACTGTAATCTTATAGATTACAGTACTGTATGTAAAAAAAATACACACCCCCCTTGTCCCTAGTGGTCTGCCCAGTGTCCTACATGTACTTTTATATAATAAAAACTTTTTTTTTCTGCCTGTAAACTGTAGATTGTCCATAGCAACCAAAAGTGTTCCTTTATGTCAAAAATGGTTTTAGATCGGCTAGAAAACAGCGATAATAAATTATAATCACTTGCAGAATTGTGTGATAGCGATTTGTGGGGAAATTCGTCATTAAAAAAAAAAAAATAAATAATGACGGCAACAATTCTGCAACTGAGCAAATTTCTGTGATTTTGATTTGATTACATTATTGAAAAAGTTTTATTAGAATTATATTATTATTTGTTATTATTTATAATTATTTATTCTATTAAAATGTATCATTTTGTTTTTAAAAAAATGTCATACCCGGGATGCCTATTAGATTCGTGCTAGGTCAGATTTAAGTGAGTTATTCCTAAGAATTACAGGCCTACAGTATTAAATGCCAAATTTCCTTGCAAATAATTGTACCGCTTTTGGTATGTAATTCCAGACAGAATCATACCGCCAGGGAGGTTAAGGAGAAGTGCCAGATTTAAAAATAAATAAATAAAAACCTTCATTCTCGCCTATGTAGCTGCAGCATCAGTTTGATGCTGCAGCTGTCCCAACTGGCTCTTGAGCCCAAGACCCATGACCACTCTTTGCTCAGTTCTGTCTTCACTGGGCAAAGAGCAGCGATGGTCAGTCTCTGGCTCTCTTCTTTGCCCCTCCAAAGCTCACTGGAGCATCGGGCTGTGGAGAAGGTGCGCTAAGAGGCTGAGGCTGGATCCCGACATTATTGTTGGGATCTCTGTAGAGTCGCTGTTGGCTAAAACTGGGTTACATGAGTCTAGAAATAAGTGACCTCAAACAAGCTTTGACCATACTCTTTTAAGGTCAGCTTAAAAGATCAGCTGGGATTATTGATTACTATACCTTTGGGAAATCAACCCCTTTGCTGCCTCCTTTGTTGCTGTTATTGGGGACAATGCAGTATTTACTCTTCACTGACATCTGTTCTCTGGACTACCCTTCTTTTTTTTTTTTTTTTTTTTTGTAGCACATTTTAAATGGGAAACAAAAATTTTGGTGCAACCCAAGCTTCCTCAAATATTTATTGCTCGCATTCATGTACCCCTGTCTCCTTAGTCTTATGTACTCTTTGCTGCTAGTAAATTTGGGCCTAGCATTGCTCATTAAAATTGTCCTACTGCTGGCCTGCTTTATCATCTGTGGTCTACTTCCTTTTTTTTTTTTTTTTTTGTAGCAAAACAGCTGCCTGTACTCTTTACCCCCCCCCTTTTTTTCCCTAGTACATTTCAGTCAAATCTTTCTCTTTAAAAGTGTTGTCCTGGGAAATGTCACTACTGCTGTACATTTGCAGTCTCTTAAGGCCAGATCCACAAAAGGGATACGCAGGCGTATCTACTGATACGCCGTCGTATCCCTGTTTCTATCTATGCGGCTGATTCATAGAATCAGTTACGCATTGATATTCCTAAGATCCGGCAGGTGTAATAGTTTTACACTGTCGGATCTTAGGATGCAGTACCGCGGCCGCCGCTGGGGGCATTTCTCGTCGAAATTCAGCGTCGGGTATGCAAATTAGCACTTACGGAGATCCACAAAGCTTTTTCCCTTCGTTTTTTTTTTCCGTAAGTGTTCGTTTGCCGTCGCAAAATTAGGGCTGCTTTTCCAAAGTGTAAACTTAGTACACCATGTAAAAGTAGACCCTTCTTTCCCGCGTCGCTGTCAAATTAAAAATAAAAATAAAAATGTTCCCGCCGCAACTCCTTCTTTTTTTTTTATTTTTTTTTTTTTCTTTTACACCCGTCGCGATTCTCAAAACTCGGCGCAACGTAACTTCGCGCAAAGCACGTCGGGAAAATCGCGTCGGGAGCATGCGCAGTACGTACGGCGCGGGAGCGCGCCTAATTTAAATGGGACTCGCCCCATTAGATTGGGCCGCCTTGCGCCGGACGGATTTAAGTTACACCGCTGAAAATTTCTAGGTAAGTGCTTTGTGGATCGGGCACTTGGGTAGAAATTTTGCGGCGGTGTAACTTAAATCCGAATATTTAAGTTGCGCCCGCTGTACGTGGATCTGGCCCTTAATTCTTAACACATTTTATTAGAAATTGGCCAGCGTCTGGCCTTTTTTTATTTTATTTTATTTTTTAATCGGCTAGAACATGGACAGCCTAGGTGAACTACTGGCATTAATTAGGCCTAAAAATCTACAGTAGTCTTTAACTTGGTTAAATAAAAAAAAAAAAAAAATGTGGTTAAGCATTCCTTGGTTATTGAGCACTGGTATTGATTTCTTGATTTCTCTTTCTTTATTTACAAGGTACTGCAACAGTCACCTGCAGGTACTCGGCTTTATTCCCAAAAAAGAAAGGAAGAAAAAAAATGATGCACTGGAGGAAGTAAAGGCCAGGAATCAAATGGAAACCGTGGCCTTCAGTTTAACAGTGCCCACCCTGGCCTTGAAGATGCCCAATGGACTGGATGGGATGACCCTTTCCCCTCCTGGGGCCAGGCTCCCCCTCCATTACCTGGAAACGGATTTGGATGATTCTTTCACTGTGGAGGATGAAGAGGAAGAGTTTAGGAAAGGGACATCTATAAAGAAGAAGTTGCAGAGCAAGTTGGCACAGAATCGACAGCGTCAGAAAGAGTCCGAGATTTTAAAAGTTCAACAAGAGCACTTTAGCCCTCACCCTGCACCTTCTCAGCTGCAACCTTTGTCTCTTCAAGAGCAGCAAATGCTGGTACAACCGGTACCAACTTCACTGAAATCTACTGGGCTAACGCAGAGCCTGACTTGTACGTCACCTCAACCTCAGAATACCAGCTTACCAGTACAGGGAGCATCACCCGTAATGCACACATTCGCACAAACAAGAAATGTGTCTAATAAGAGACCTCTTTCTGCCCCACCGCTCTCTACAGACCCACCACGATCTGACAAAATCCAGGTGACTGCCACAGCCTTACCAACCTATTCCTCCTGTGTCAGCCGGTTGCAGCGACTGATGAAACTGTGCACACAAAAACGGCAACTAGAAAACGATTTGTTCCCACATTTGGGTAAGTCTGGACAATGATATGGAAGTGTAATGAAATCCCAACTCGAGGTCAAACTTAAAAGTAAATAAAATAACCCTGTGTATAATGCAGAAGGTTTAGAGCCCAAAGCTGGCCATACACTGATTGAAATTTGGCTGGTTCAGCTGGGACCTGGCCATTCTTGATCAGTGTGTGCCTGTCCCTGCTTGGGAGTAGTCAATTGTTTGACTTCTGTTGAAGGGTCATGTTGTAAAATTTTCTTTGATCAGTGACCGCAGCCACAGATCAGTGCATTCTGAAAACGGCAAGTGCAGAGGGAAGGGGGTTCCACAATCTACCTCCATTATTGGCTGGGCTTGAAAGAAGAAACGCCAGATCCCTTGGAAGAAAAAAAAATGTTCCTATCCCTAAATGGATTTCCATAGGATTTTGCCCCATTTATGACCATGGCCATTTTTTGCTATTTGGTGCTGCACTACTTTAACTGGTAATTGCGCAGTGAGGAGTGCTTATAGCGGAAGTTCGGTTTACATATTGGTTGTAAAGTCATTATGCATAATTACTAGAAACCCCTCTCTAACGGCAAGATTTACAGTTCAGTATCTGTGTTGGTTTACAGTTGTGTAGCTAAACACCTTGTTTCAGAGCACCGCTTTACTCCTGGCTGGCATCAGAGGGAAATCTCTGCCTCTGCCACTGTAGTCCTCAGATTGGAGAAGGAGAGTGGCGTGAGGTCACGTGACCACACAACAGCACTCTGAAATAAGGTGTTTAGCAGCATACTTATTTCAGAGTGCTGTTGTGTGGTCGCGTGACTCCCCGCCGCTCTCCTGCTCCGACCTACCATAGTTGAGATTGAACTCCTGATGTTTTGCACACCCCAGTCATTCAGCTATCAAATCGGGCAGTAAATATGTCATGGCATTAGGCAGGTCTTGGTGTGTAGCCTAGGTCTTTGACCTGAGACTCAAGGGTATAAGGATTCATTTAAAGGCCGACTTGGGTATTTGCAAGTTGTTTCATTAAGTCTCTGCACCAAGGTCACACCAAAGTAGTGCACATTTCAAAATTGCTGTGACTTTAAGTCACGTCAATCTTAACAGGTGCCATTGCAATGGGCTGTGACTTGGTCTTGTGACTTTGGACAAGTGTGAATGGGCCCTAAAAGTGCTAAAAAAAAAAAAAAATTTCCCTCTCCAACAGGGTTGGATTGGTCAGAAGATAGTGGAGAGGAACAAGACGAATCAGATAGAGAATCTCCATACCAAGTTGCATGGTCATTCCGAGAGAGTCTCCAACACGACTGCAAAAAGTAAGTTTTTCTGTGGGGTCTGGTGTAATAAACCAATACAAAGCAACCAGAAATCATCTTTTACAGATCCAAACACTCTGCACTGGTTTAATTGGTTGCTATAAATATATTATAAGGTAAGGTTATATATATATATATATATATATATATATATATATATATATATATATATATATATATATATATATATATATATATATATATATATATATATATATATATATATATATAATATAGTTTTTTTTTTTTTTTTAAATGGAGTTCTTAAAGTATAACTATATTGATGTCTGCCTCCCCCCTAGGGAGATTCACCCTCCTTATTTGTCATGTTTTGTACCATTTATCATTGGAAGTAAAAAAAAAATCCCAAATTTTGGGTTGTCCCCAAAAAAGTATAAGGGGGAAGTCTTTCAATGGGTGACCTGGGTGGGCCCAAGGGATTCCCTTAATTTGCAGGGATTTCCTGTTGCTTCTGTTTTGGCTATGGGACAGGAAGTGAAGGCAAATCTTCCCAGTGGGACACAGAAGGCAAAAATAAAATGAAAAAATTAACAGGGATTATAACCCCGCCTTACTCTAAATAAATAAAAAAGAAGAAAAATATTTTATTGTATATAATCTTTGCAACTGAAAATTTTAGGTTAAAAATATTGCTTACTTGCTAAATTGTGTGTCTTTTTGGATGTTTAAGAAGATCTCCCAGCTGCTGTGCAGGCATAGCAGGTGAATTTAGGATTCTCTATGACCTTTTTCTTCATCCCTGTGGGCTCCACAGCTCAGAGGTCATAGGCTTTCCACATTTCCACTTCGTTGTAAACTTTCTTCTTCTTTGAGTGACAGCTACAAACCAAGTAGCTGATAAAAGAGCAGGAGAGGAAAATTCACAGGATTTGCCTGACTGGAAACAATATTTTAAAATGTATAGTGAGTGCATGTGCAGTTCAGTTTGCAATTCTGGCATTCGCCAGGAGGACTTGATGCACAATTCTGTGTGGGAGCCAAGTCATATTGCCCAGCAAACCTAGGTAGCTGAAGATGCCAAACCTTTGGCAGGTTAGTCGGCTATAAAGTGTAGCGCTTCTACTGTGGTCGGAGAAGGTGGTGAAAACTAACTCCTCCTGCAATAATGATCTATGACACCCTGTGAAGGGAAACACTGTGAATATCCCTGCTATTCCGCAGCAAATACTCGCAGGAAAGAAACTCTATAAACAAGGAAAAAACTAATTTAAATATAATACTGAATTGTTAGTGAATGTGCATAAATCACAAAAAAACAAACAAATGTGTGCATCTAATCACAAAGGGATGTGAAGAAGTAAAGATCTTAAAGGGTCACTAAAGGAATTTTTTTTTTTAGCTAAATAGCTTCCTTTACCTTACTGCAGTCCTGGTTTCATGTCCTCATTGTTCGTTTTTGCTTTGATGTTGCTGTAAATCTCTCTCTGTTCTGGACACTTCCTGGTTGCCTGTTTCCTGATAACCACAGTACTGGGAGATTTCTCACGGTGGTCACTAATCAAGGAGCTGTGTGTAAAACGAAACTGGATTGGTGCTGAGGAGTTTTAGACAAAGTATCACTGCTCTCTATTGGCTGACTGCCCTCTAGTGGCTCTCTGTACTTCAGAGAACCAGCAAACAACAGCAAAAACGAAACTACACTGCAGGCACATTATATGATTGTTTTTTATCTATGTTTAATCATTTTTAAAAGGAATCAGTTAACTATTATGTCTCTATGTCCTGTAAACAGTCATTTCAGCTAAAAAAATGTTTTCCTTTAGTGACCCTTTAAAGGACTTGGGTCCTATGTGCCCCACAATGTCAGACCAACATAAGTGTTCATAAAAAAATAATAAGAACATAAAAGAAACACCATCCAGTGTTCATAAAATACGTGTTAGTCCACACATAGAATTCTTGGATATTTTTTCATTTAACTTTGGGCATTTATCAATTGCTGTACGGCTTGAAGAGTGTGGAATATAACAAGGATCTACCAAGGAAGGATTCGGGAGATCTACCAGGACTCCAGCTAAAGCATTGATTTGATATTTACGCCTAACAGATCCACCGCTGTAAGGCGAGTTGGGTCCACTTTGTCCGGTAAGAGTACCCATCTTTTCTATTTTCCTCCCGGATGGTGAAGGCACTCCCGGGTGTTTTTTGTTTCAATACATTCAGTTTCCACTTCAGATCGAGAGACTGCTGAAATACTTATAGTTTCTATACGTTTTATTGTCTGGCTCTTGGCAGATATCCAAGAATTTTAAATGTGGACTAACACGTATTTTATGAACACTGGATGGTGTTTCTTGTATGTTCTTATTCATTTTTTATGGATGAACACTTATGTTGATCTGACCTTATTGTGGGGCACATAGGACCCAAGTCCTTTAAGATTTGTACTTCTTCACATCCTTTTGTGATTAGATGCACATATTTTTTTTTTTGTGATTTATGCACATTCACTAACAATTCGGTATTATTATATTTGAATTTTATTTTCTTGTTTATAGTGTGTTTTTTAAAAAAAAAAATTCGT